>NW_027602117.1:17500-25000 GCF_053455715.1 Rhinoraja longicauda | reverse complement strand
TCTGGCAAACGAGCCTGAAACACCAGCGGCCTTTGTTTGTCCGCTGGCCCGCTCGGCCTCTCCTGCGGTGAGACACGCGGCACCAGATCGATCGGAAACAGAGGGTTTTTCCAAGAGGACACACAGCCTGGGCCAGTCTCGGTGGGGTTCGGTGCCTGCCCGGCACACACTTCGAACTCGGTGCAAAAAATACTCTCACTGTATTACCAATGTCCGTCAATGAGTCCGCCGACTCTCGCCCAGAGTCGCGCTACTTTTACCGATCTTTTTGTGTCCCTTCGGTTTCTTCCCTGACATTTTTGCACCTCACCACACAATCTTTTCTAAGTGTCTCTGAAAATCGTGTTCCCGAAAATCTCCGGGCACGCCACCTCCATCTTCGCGCAAAACAAACCGTTTTGAGGTCGGCGGGAGTCGGCCCGGTCGTCCGTCCGGTCGTGTCGCACTGACGCCCGCCGCGGGGCCGCAAACTGCGGGGTCATAGAGACTTCCGGTGGTAAGTCGTTAACCGTGATCGGGACCGCCCGGACAAGAAATGCCATTTTCTGGCCGGCGGGAGACGGGCCGATAGGCCTGGCGGGAAAGGCGCGCCGCGGCCCCGCTGAAGGCCGCACATCGGACCTCCTCGACTTCCGCCGTCAAATCGTTAACCTGCGGCGGGCAAAAAAGAAGCGACGCCAGCTTTCGGACTTAGTGCAATTCTCGAATGTCGCGGCTGACTTGGCGGTACGAGCGTTCGGAAGTCCCGCCGGAATTGCGACGCTTCGAACGGTCGAGGCGGCCAATCTCGACCTCAGCGGCGGCACTGGCGCGATACACGTTTCTGCCGCCAGGGGGGGGGGGGGTGGGGGGGGGGGGGGGCAAGCCAGCCGGCCGGGGGCGCCCGGCGCCGATCCGGCGCTTACTCGACACGCTCGAGCATCCGAACCCGTCTTATCTACGGGACCGCCGTTGCCACTTGAACACCTTTCGCCGAGAGTATCCGGGCACCCCACCTACCCGCCGGAATCACGAACCACGAGGTAGAAGTCAGGAACCAACAGGAGAAGTCGTGAACTAAATGGCGAATTCATGAACCAAACGGAGAGAAGTCATGAACCGAGCGGTTTAGGGTCAGGGTGAGGGTTGTTAGGGTGAGGCCGTTAGGGTGAGGCCGTTGCTTCGAGCGGGAAGATGGGCAGCCCCGCCCCCCCCCCCCCCCCCCCCCGTTGGGTGGAAGGAAACCTCTGCTGCGGGCCCGGCAACCATCCCGAACGGACCCGCTGGGTCCAAATGTCTGCCGCGGGCGGTCCTGCTGCGGTCGCGGGTTCGTTGGAAACCTCTCCTGCTGCTGGCATGGCCACCCTCCCCCCCCCCGCCCGACTGACGACCCTGCGGGCCCGGCGACCCGGTGTCCCGTTGCCGCGCGGGGAGTGATCCTCGGGGCCGTGCCGGGCGGGCCCAGCGACACGAAGAGAGTGGGGGGGGGGTCGGAGGGAGTGGCACTGGGGAGAGAGGGGTGGGGGAGAGAGTGCCCCCCCCCCATTAGGGGCGAGTTTATGCAGTCATCAGAGTTTATACCTAACCTCATGATGCTTTATTAGCCGGATAGGCTGTCTGACCTCGCCCCCAGTCCCTACTCCTTCCACTGGATTCTTCTTATACCCTCTTTTTCTTCGTGCCCCCCCCCCCCCCCCCCCCCCCCCCCCCCACGCAGGGAGGGTTCCAAGAGGGAGGAGGGAGGGAGGGAGTCCCGGGGCCGTGAGAGAGAGAGAGCCTCATTAGCTGCTAGGTTCACCTCATTAGCTGCTAGCTAACGCGTCAGACCTTTTACATTCTTTAGAGGATTGAAACCTCAGGGCCTTTAACCCCCGTTCACCGTTTACACTCAACGATCCTTCCGAACAAAACCCTTACACATCTGTCCGTCCAACTGACCCCCGAGATACCTAACACGCAGATTAACACGTCAGCGGTGATCGGCGTGTCATAGAGGAGTCACAAAGACGGGCAAAATAGAGTGGTTGAATAAAAAATACTCACTCAATTGGCCGTGATTTAACGTAGCACACAATGATGCCAAGCCCATGCAAAGTCCAGTGGCCCAAGCAAACAAATAAGATAGATCTGGCTCGGCGTTCCTCATCTCCACATCGTCACCCAGCACGCCGACGCCCAATAACAATTCCCCCGCAAATTGTGCACCTCGAGCGGCAGTACTTTAAACGGCGCCGTCTTCGGCGTGGACGGCATGAACCAAGTCGGCAAGCATCGTCACCCAGCACACAGACGTCCACTAACAATTCCTCCCCCCTGCAAATTGCGCGCCGCGAACGGCAGTACTTTCAAGTATGCCGCCTTCGGCGGGGACATCGTGAACCAAATCGGCAGGCAGGCGTCGTCAGCCGGTCGACCGACCCCCAGTTGCATTGCCCCAACGGCCATTGTGCACTTCGAACAGAACAGTGCTTTTAAAATATTCCGCCTGCCGCGTGTACATCATGAAACAAATGGAAAGGACGAACCGGGCGTGCAACCGATGCACGGAGAGTGACAGGTCGTCAAGCAAGTCCGTGGCAATCCGTCGGCCGACTCGGCCGCGGCCAGCAGAGGCGTTTTGGCCCGGGCGCGCCGAACTTTGCGCGCCCTCGGTATGCGTAACACTAGCACATGCCTTCAAAACTCACTACAAAATAACCCCAAAGTATGCCGCCTTCCCCGTGGGCCTTGTTACCAATATCTTGCCCTGCTTCCTGATGCCCTTATGGGGTCGGCTCTGTTCTTGCAGAACCCTCAGGTGGTGCAGAGTCTGGGCCATTTTATCAATATCTTGCCCTGATTCCTGATGCCCTTATGGGGTCGGCTCTGTTCTTGCAGAACCCTGAGGTGGTGCAGAGTCTGCGCCTTGTTATCAATATCTTGCCCTGCTTCCTGAAACCCTTATGGGGTTGGTTCTGTTACAAAACCCTCAGGTGGTGCAGAGTCTGGGCCACTTTATAAATAACTCTGCCTGCATTAGGGTCAGGGTCAGGGTTAGGGTTAGGGTTAGGGTTAGGGTTAGGGTTAGGGTTAGGGTTAGGGTTAGGGTTAGGGTTAGGGTTAGGGTTAGGGTTAGGGTTAGGGTTAGGGTTAGGGTTAGGGTTAGGGGTAGGGGTAGGGGTAGCGGTAGGGGTAGGGGTAGGGGTAGGGGTAGTTTGAACTACTGCCGCTCCAGGCGCGCACTGTGCGTGGGTAATTTTCAGTGGGCGTCGGTGTGCTGGGTGACGATGCCGCCCAGACTCTGCACCACCTGAGGGATCTGCAAGAACAGAGCCGAACCCGCAAGGGTATCGGGAAGCAGGGCAAGATATTGATAACAAGGCCCAGACTCTGCACCACCCGAGGGTTCTGCAAGAACAGAGCCGACCCCATAAGGGTATCAGGAAGCAGGGTGAGATAGTGACACCATTTGTAAAACCGGCAAATCCCACCCAGGAAACATTGCAAAAATTGGCCTCTAATGCTGGAACGTGGGTAAAGCCAAACAAACACGACACGTTTTAAAAGAACGTTACTAAAACAGCCTGGGATATGCCCATGACAAAGGATAGGCCGAACCTCACCAGAAAAAAAGAGAGGGAGACCACGGCAGAGCTGAGGGATAAACATGAGATGGTGATAAAACCAGCAGACGAGGGGAGCAGTAGGGTTACAAATTAATGTCAATATGGGGCCTGCTCCCACTGGGTAATAGACAAAAACATAGAACAGGGTGACAGGAGAGACTGGATAGCACAGAGGATAACCCGTGAGCGAAATAATGGGGTGTATGCAGTTCAATGTAAGGAGTGTACCTTACGGTACATAGGCGAAACAGGTAAAACAGCCTCAGCGGTGATCGACGTGTCAAAGAGGAGTCACAAAGACGGGCAAAATAAAGTGGTTGATTATAGACAATAGACAATAGACAATAGGTGCAGGAGTCGGCCATTCAGCCCTTCGAGCCAGCACCGCCATTCAATGCGATCATGGCTGATCACTCTCAATCAGTACCCCGTTCCTGCCTTCTCCCCATACCCCCTCACTCCGTTATCCTTAAGAGCTCTATCCAGCTCTCTCTTGAAAGCATCCAACGAACTGGCCTCCACTGCCTTCTGAGGCAGAGAATTCCACACCTTCACCACTCTCTGACTGAAAAGGTTCTTCCTCATCTCCGTTCTAAATGGCCTACCCCTTATTCTTAAACGGTGGCCCCTTGTTCTGGACTCCCCCAACATTGGGAACATGTTTCCTGCCTCTAATGTGTCCAATCCCCTAATTATCGTATATGTTTCAATAAGATCCCCCCTCATTCTTCTAAATACCAGTGTATACAAGCCCAATCGCTCCAGCCTTTCAACATACGACCGTCCCGCCATTCCGGGAATTAACCTAGTGAACCTACGCTGCACGCCCTCCATAGCAAGAATATCCTTCCTCAAATTTGGAGACCAAAACTGCACACAGTACTCCAGGTGCGGTCTCACCAGGGCCCGCTACAACTGTAGAAGGACCTCTTTGCTCCTATACTCAACTCCTCTGGTTACGAAGGCCAACATTCCATTGGCTTTCTTCACTGCCTGCTGTACCTGCATGCTTCCTTTCATTGACTGATGCACTAGGACATCCAGATCTCGTTGAACTCCCCCTCCTCCTAACTTGACACCATTCAGACAATAATCTGCCTTTCTACTCTTACTTCCAAAGTGAATAACCTCGCACTTATCTACATTAAACTGCATCTGCCATGTATCCGCCCACTCACACAACCTGTCCAAGTCATCCTGCAGCCTTATTGCATCTTCCTCACAATTCACACTACCCTCCAGCTTAGTATCATCTGCAAATTTGCTAATGGTACTTTTAATCCCTCCGTCTAAGTCATTAATGCATATCGTAAATAGCTGGGGTCCCAGCACCGAACCTTGCGGTACCCCACTGGTCACTGCCTGCCATTCCGAGAGGGACCCATTTATACCCACTCTTTGCTTTCCGTCTGTCAACCAATTTTCTATCCATGTCAGTACCCTACCCCCAATACCACGTGCCCTAATTTTGCCCACTAATCTCCTATGTGGGAGCTTGTCGAAGGCTTTCTGAAAGTCGAGGTACACCACGTCCACTGACTCTCCCCTGTCAATTTTCCTAGTTACATCCTCAAAACATTCCAGTAGATTTGTCAAGCATGATTTCCCCTTCGTAAATCCATGCTGACTCGCAATGATCCTGTTACTGCTATCCAAATGCTCAGCAATTTCGTCTTTTCTAATTGACTCCAGCATCTTCCCCACCACTGATGTCAGACTAACTGGTCTATAATTACCCGTTTTCTCTCTCCCTCCCTTCTTAAAAAGTGGGATAACATTTGCTATCCTCCAATCCACAGGAACTGATCCTGAATCTATATAGAACATTGAAAAATGATCTCCAATGCTTCCACTATTTCTAGAGCCACCTCCTTAGGTACCCTGGGATGCAGACCATCAGGCCCTGGGGATTTATCAGCCTTCAGTCCCATCAGTCTACCCAAAACCATTTCCTGCCTAATGTGGATTTCCTTCAGTTCCTCCATCACCCTAGGTTCTCCGGCCCCTAGAACATTTGGGAGATTGTGTGTATCTTCCTCAGTGAAGACAGACCCAAAGTAACGGTTTAACTCGTCTGCCATTTCTTTGTTCCCCATAATAAATTCCCCCGTTTCTGTCTTCAAGGGACCCACATTTGCCTTGACTATTTTTTCCCTCTTCACGTACCTAAAAAAACTTTTGCTATCCTCCTTTATATTATTGGCTAGTTTACCCTCGCACCTCATCTTTTCTCCCCGCATTGCCTCTTTAGTTAACTTTTGTTGCTCTTTAAAAGAGTCCCAATCCTCTGTCTTCCCACTCTTCTTTGCTATGTTATACCTCCTCTCCTTAATTTTTATGCTGTCCCTGACTTCCCTTGTCAGCCACAGGTGTCTCTTACTCCCCTTAGAGTCTTTCCACCTCTTTGGAATAAATTGATCCTGCAACCTCTGCATTATTCCCTGGAATACCTGCCATTGCTGTTCTACCGTCTTCCCTGCTAGGGCCTCCTTCCAGTCAATTTTGGCCAGCTCCCGCCTCATGCCTCTGTAATCCCCTTTGCTATACTGTAATACAGACACTTCCGATTTTCCCTTCTACCTTTCCATTTGCAGAGTAAAACTTATCGTGTTGTGATCACTGCCTCCTAACGGCTCTTTTACCTCTAGTCCCCTTATCAGATCAGGATCATTAAAAACACTCACTCTATTGGCCGTGATTTAACCTAGCACACAGTGTTGCAAAGCCCATGCAAAGTCCAGTGGGCCAAGCAAACAAATAAGATAGATCTGGCTCGGCGTTCCACATCTCCACATCGTCACCCAGCACGCCGACGCCCATTAACAATTCCCCCGCAAATTGTGCACCTCGAGCGGCAGTACTTTAAACGGCGCCGTCTTCGGCGTGGACGGCATGAACCAAGTCGGCAAGCATCGTCACCTAGCACACAGACGTGCACTAACAATTCCTCCCCCCGCAAATTGCGCGCCGCGAACGGCGGTACTTTCAAGTATGCCGCCTTCGGCGGGGACATCGTGAACCAAATCGGCAGGCAGGCGTCGTCAGCCGGTCGACCGACCCCCAGCTGCATTTCCCCAACGGACATTGTGCACTTCGTACAGAACAGTGCTTTTAAAATATTCCGCCTGCCGCGTGGACATCATGAACCAAATGAGCAGGCAGGCATCATATCATATCATATCATACACATACAGCCGGAAACAGGCCTTTTCGGCCCTCCAAGTCCGTGCCGCCCAGCGATCCCCGTACATTAACATTATCCTATACCCACTAGGGACAGTCAGCCCCCAGCACAACGACGCCCCCGCTAACAATTCCCCACGCACATGGTGCGCTCGAGCTGCAGCACTTTAAAGTACGCCGCCTTCGGCGGGGACATCGTGAACCAAAGGAGCAGGCAGCCATGGTCACCGCCAGCACAACGACGGCGCCGCTAACAATTCCCCGCGCACCTTGTGCGCTCGAGCTGCAGTACTTTAAAGTACGCCGCCTTCGGCGGGGACATCGTGAACCAAAGGAGCAGGCAGCCATGGTCACCGCCAGCACAACCACGGCGCCGCTAACAATTCCACGCGCACCTTGTGCGCTCGAGCTGCAGTACTTTAAAGTACGCCGCCTTCGGCGGGGACATCGTGAACCAAAGGAGCAGGCAGCCATGGTCACCGCCAGCACAAGCACGGCGCCGCTAACAATTCCCCGCGCACCTTGTGCGCTCGAGCTGCAGTACTTTAAAGTACGCCGCCTTCGGCGGGGACATCGTGAACCAAAGGAGCAGGCAGCCATGGTCACCGCCAGCACAACCACGGCGCCGCTAACAATTCCCCGCGCACCTTGTGCGCTCGAGCTGCAGTACTTTAAAGTACGCCGCCTTCGGCGGGGACATCGTGAACCAAAGGAGCAGGCAGCCATGGTCACC
>NW_027602117.1:0-5000 GCF_053455715.1 Rhinoraja longicauda | reverse complement strand
ATGCCAAGCCCATGCAAAGTCCAGTGGCCCAAGCAAACAAATAAGATAGATCTGGCTCGGCGTTCCTCATCTCCACATCGTCACCCAGCACGCCGACGCCCAATAACAATTCCCCCGCAAATTGTGCACCTCGAGCGGCAGTACTTTAAACGGCGCCGTCTTCGGCGTGGACGGCATGAACCAAGTCGGCAAGCATCGTCACCCAGCACACAGACGTCCACTAACAATTCCTCCCCCCTGCAAATTGCGCGCCGCGAACGGCAGTACTTTCAAGTATGCCGCCTTCGGCGGGGACATCGTGAACCAAATCGGCAGGCAGGCGTCGTCAGCCGGTCGACCGACCCCCAGTTGCATTGCCCCAACGGCCATTGTGCACTTCGAACAGAACAGTGCTTTTAAAATATTCCGCCTGCCGCGTGTACATCATGAAACAAATGGAAAGGACGAACCGGGCGTGCAACCGATGCACGGAGAGTGACAGGTCGTCAAGCAAGTCCGTGGCAATCCGTCGGCCGACTCGGCCGCGGCCAGCAGAGGCGTTTTGGCCCGGGCGCGCCGAACTTTGCGCGCCCTCGGTATGCGTAACACTAGCACATGCCTTCAAAACTCACTACAAAATAACCCCAAAGTATGCCGCCTTCCCCGTGGGCCTTGTTACCAATATCTTGCCCTGCTTCCTGATGCCCTTATGGGGTCGGCTCTGTTCTTGCAGAACCCTCAGGTGGTGCAGAGTCTGGGCCATTTTATCAATATCTTGCCCTGATTCCTGATGCCCTTATGGGGTCGGCTCTGTTCTTGCAGAACCCTGAGGTGGTGCAGAGTCTGCGCCTTGTTATCAATATCTTGCCCTGCTTCCTGAAACCCTTATGGGGTTGGTTCTGTTACAAAACCCTCAGGTGGTGCAGAGTCTGGGCCACTTTATAAATAACTCTGCCTGCATTAGGGTCAGGGTCAGGTGTTAGGGTTAGGGTTAGGGTTAGGGTTAGGGTTAGGGTTAGGGTTAGGGTTAGGGTTAGGGTTAGGGTTAGGGTTAGGGTTAGGGTTAGGGTTAGGGTTAGGGTTAGGGTTAGGGGTAGGGGTAGGGGTAGCGGTAGGGGTAGGGGTAGGGGTAGGGGTAGTTTGAACTACTGCCGCTCCAGGCGCGCACTGTGCGTGGGTAATTTTCAGTGGGCGTCGGTGTGCTGGGTGACGATGCCGCCCAGACTCTGCACCACCTGAGGGATCTGCAAGAACAGAGCCGAACCCGCAAGGGTATCGGGAAGCAGGGCAAGATATTGATAACAAGGCCCAGACTCTGCACCACCCGAGGGTTCTGCAAGAACAGAGCCGACCCCATAAGGGTATCAGGAAGCAGGGTGAGATAGTGACACCATTTGTAAAACCGGCAAATCCCACCCAGGAAACATTGCAAAAATTGGCCTCTAATGCTGGAACGTGGGTAAAGCCAAACAAACACGACACGTTTTAAAAGAACGTTACTAAAACAGCCTGGGATATGCCCATGACAAAGGATAGGCCGAACCTCACCAGAAAAAAAGAGAGGGAGACCACGGCAGAGCTGAGGGATAAACATGAGATGGTGATAAAACCAGCAGACGAGGGGAGCAGTAGGGTTACAAATTAATGTCAATATGGGGCCTGCTCCCACTGGGTAATAGACAAAAACATAGAACAGGGTGACAGGAGAGACTGGATAGCACAGAGGATAACCCGTGAGCGAAATAATGGGGTGTATGCAGTTCAATGTAAGGAGTGTACCTTACGGTACATAGGCGAAACAGGTAAAACAGCCTCAGCGGTGATCGACGTG
The DNA here is from genome assembly GCF_053455715.1 of Rhinoraja longicauda. NCBI lineage: Eukaryota > Metazoa > Chordata > Chondrichthyes > Rajiformes > Arhynchobatidae > Rhinoraja > Rhinoraja longicauda. The sequence goes on along the minus strand of NW_027602117.1, from coordinate 3,190 downwards.
TCAAAGAGGAGTCACAAAGACGGGCAAAATAAAGTGGTTGATTATAGACAATAGACAATAGACAATAGGTGCAGGAGTCGGCCATTCAGCCCTTCGAGCCAGCACCGCCATTCAATGCGATCATGGCTGATCACTCTCAATCAGTACCCCGTTCCTGCCTTCTCCCCATACCCCCTCACTCCGTTATCCTTAAGAGCTCTATCCAGCTCTCTCTTGAAAGCATCCAACGAACTGGCCTCCACTGCCTTCTGACTGAGGCAGAGAATTCCACACCTTCACCACTCTCTGACTGAAAAGGTTCTTCCTCATCTCCGTTCTAAATGGCCTACCCCTTATTCTTAAACGGTGGCCCCTTGTTCTGGACTCCCCCAACATTGGGAACATGTTTCCTGCCTCTAATGTGTCCAATCCCCTAATTATCGTATATGTTTCAATAAGATCCCCCCTCATTCTTCTAAATACCAGTGTATACAAGCCCAATCGCTCCAGCCTTTCAACATACGACCGTCCCGCCATTCCGGGAATTAACCTAGTGAACCTACGCTGCACGCCCTCCATAGCAAGAATATCCTTCCTCAAATTTGGAGACCAAAACTGCACACAGTACTCCAGGTGCGGTCTCACCAGGGCCCGCTACAACTGTAGAAGGACCTCTTTGCTCCTATACTCAACTCCTCTGGTTACGAAGGCCAACATTCCATTGGCTTTCTTCACTGCCTGCTGTACCTGCATGCTTCCTTTCATTGACTGATGCACTAGGACATCCAGATCTCGTTGAACTCCCCCTCCTCCTAACTTGACACCATTCAGACAATAATCTGCCTTTCTACTCTTACTTCCAAAGTGAATAACCTCGCACTTATCTACATTAAACTGCATCTGCCATGTATCCGCCCACTCACACAACCTGTCCAAGTCATCCTGCAGCCTTATTGCATCTTCCTCACAATTCACACTACCCTCCAGCTTAGTATCATCTGCAAATTTGCTAATGGTACTTTTAATCCCTCCGTCTAAGTCATTAATGCATATCGTAAATAGCTGGGGTCCCAGCACCGAACCTTGCGGTACCCCACTGGTCACTGCCTGCCATTCCGAGAGGGACCCATTTATACCCACTCTTTGCTTTCCGTCTGTCAACCAATTTTCTATCCATGTCAGTACCCTACCCCCAATACCACGTGCCCTAATTTTGCCCACTAATCTCCTATGTGGGAGCTTGTCGAAGGCTTTCTGAAAGTCGAGGTACACCACGTCCACTGACTCTCCCCTGTCAATTTTCCTAGTTACATCCTCAAAACATTCCAGTAGATTTGTCAAGCATGATTTCCCCTTCGTAAATCCATGCTGACTCGCAATGATCCTGTTACTGCTATCCAAATGCTCAGCAATTTCGTCTTTTCTAATTGACTCCAGCATCTTCCCCACCACTGATGTCAGACTAACTGGTCTATAATTACCCGTTTTCTCTCTCCCTCCCTTCTTAAAAAGTGGGATAACATTTGCTATCCTCCAATCCACAGGAACTGATCCTGAATCTATATAGAACATTGAAAAATGATCTCCAATGCTTCCACTATTTCTAGAGCCACCTCCTTAGGTACCCTGGGATGCAGACCATCAGGCCCTGGGGATTTATCAGCCTTCAGTCCCATCAGTCTACCCAAAACCATTTCCTGCCTAATGTGGATTTCCTTCAGTTCCTCCATCACCCTAGGTTCTCCGGCCCCTAGAACATTTGGGAGATTGTGTGTATCTTCCTCAGTGAAGACAGACCCAAAGTAACGGTTTAACTCGTCTGCCATTTCTTTGTTCCCCATAATAAATTCCCCCGTTTCTGTCTTCAAGGGACCCACATTTGCCTTGACTATTTTTTCCCTCTTCACGTACCTAAAAAAACTTTTGCTATCCTCCTTTATATTATTGGCTAGTTTACCCTCGCACCTCATCTTTTCTCCCCGCATTGCCTCTTTAGTTAACTTTTGTTGCTCTTTAAAAGAGTCCCAATCCTCTGTCTTCCCACTCTTCTTTGCTATGTTATACCTCCTCTCCTTAATTTTTATGCTGTCCCTGACTTCCCTTGTCAGCCACAGGTGTCTCTTACTCCCCTTAGAGTCTTTCCACCTCTTTGGAATAAATTGATCCTGCAACCTCTGCATTATTCCCTGGAATACCTGCCATTGCTGTTCTACCGTCTTCCCTGCTAGGGCCTCCTTCCAGTCAATTTTGGCCAGCTCCCGCCTCATGCCTCTGTAATCCCCTTTGCTATACTGTAATACAGACACTTCCGATTTTCCCTTCTACCTTTCCATTTGCAGAGTAAAACTTATCGTGTTGTGATCACTGCCTCCTAACGGCTCTTTTACCTCTAGTCCCCTTATCAGATCAGGATCATTAAAAACACTCACTCTATTGGCCGTGATTTAACCTAGCACACAGTGTTGCAAAGCCCATGCAAAGTCCAGTGGGCCAAGCAAACAAATAAGATAGATCTGGCTCGGCGTTCCACATCTCCACATCGTCACCCAGCACGCCGACGCCCATTAACAATTCCCCCGCAAATTGTGCACCTCGAGCGGCAGTACTTTAAACGGCGCCGTCTTCGGCGTGGACGGCATGAACCAAGTCGGCAAGCATCGTCACCTAGCACACAGACGTGCACTAACAATTCCTCCCCCCGCAAATTGCGCGCCGCGAACGGCGGTACTTTCAAGTATGCCGCCTTCGGCGGGGACATCGTGAACCAAATCGGCAGGCAGGCGTCGTCAGCCGGTCGACCGACCCCCAGCTGCATTTCCCCAACGGACATTGTGCACTTCGTACAGAACAGTGCTTTTAAAATATTCCGCCTGCCGCGTGGACATCATGAACCAAATGAGCAGGCAGGCATCATATCATATCATATCATACACATACAGCCGGAAACAGGCCTTTTCGGCCCTCCAAGTCCGTGCCGCCCAGCGATCCCCGTACATTAACATTATCCTATACCCACTAGGGACAGTCAGCCCCCAGCACAACGACGCCCCCGCTAACAATTCCCCACGCACATGGTGCGCTCGAGCTGCAGCACTTTAAAGTACGCCGCCTTCGGCGGGGACATCGTGAACCAAAGGAGCAGGCAGCCATGGTCACCGCCAGCACAACGACGGCGCCGCTAACAATTCCCCGCGCACCTTGTGCGCTCGAG
>NW_027602116.1:0-49117 GCF_053455715.1 Rhinoraja longicauda | reverse complement strand
CCCTTTTCCCAGTACCCCTCTTTCCCCGTTGGGCCCGTCCCCGTAGGGTTTCCATTGTAACCGGGAGGGGGGGAGGGAGGGTGGAAGGAGGTGGAGAGGGGTGGAAGGGTGGAGGGAGTGGTGGAGGGTCGGATGGAGGGAAGGAGGGAGGGAAGGAGGGAGGGGTGAGTTAGGGGCTGAGTGGTGATGGAGGTTGGGATTGAGGGGGGAGAGAGTGGGGATGGAGGTGGGAAGGAGGGGGGAGGAAGAGGTTGAGGGGGAAGTGGGCCTCCCCTTTTCCCAGTACCCCTCTTTCCCCCACCACCAAGCCCCCACCGCAACGACCCCTGTTGTCCCCCTACCCAGTCCCCATTCTCAGACCCCCCCCATTCTCTTGGAATAAAAAAAAATACTTTAAAAAAAAAAGTGCTTTTTAATTGCTTGTTTTGAAACATTCGCGGTTAAGTGCTTTTTTAAAAAACATTCGCGGTTAAGTGCTGGTTTTGAAACATTCGCGGCTACTTAGTGCTTCTGTCAGTTGCTTTTCGAAACAATGTTGCAACCATCTCACACAAGCATTGGGAGGATGGGAGGGAGGGAAGGGGAGGGAGGGAGGAGGGAGGTGTGGAGGGAGGAGGGGAGGGAGGGGGGAAGGGGAGGGGGGAAGGGGGCGGGAGAGGGGAGGGAGGGGGGATGGGATGGGGAAGGGGGGAGTGAGGGGGACCTCCCCTTTTCCCAGTACCCCTCTTTCCCCGTTGGGCCCGTCCTCGTAGTGTTTCCATTGTAACCGGGAGGAGGGGAGGGAGGGAAGGGGGAGGGAGGGAGGTGTGGAGGGGGAGGGAGGGGGGAGGGGAGGGGGAAGGGGGGGAGGGAGGGGGGGTGGAGGTGGGAAGGAGTGGGGAGGAAGGGGTTGCAGGGGGGAAGGGGGGGGAGGGAGGGAATAGGGGCCCCATGCTGATCTGTGTATGTTAAGTGACTCGCACAACTTTAAAAAACTGGCAGTTGCTTTTCGCAACAATGTTGCAACCATCTCACACAAGCATTGTGACGTCACAAGCTGAAGACCTTGAAAAAAAAGGTCAGAAAAAAAATTATGTAAATTTAAAGTAGTAAACACCCAATAGCAGCCGCTTGTCCATCGCGAGCTGATCTCTCATTGGTGCACGGGTGCCATTGTGACATCACTCGCTGAAGCCCCTTCAAGAAAAGGGTTAGAAATGAAAAATTTAAACTTTAATATCTCTCTAGCTTTAAAAAGGTAGCTTCAATTTGAACGAAAGTACTTACAATAGTTGCCCATGTTAATGGTGAATACGGCGGTACAAAAATCGTAGCGCTTTGGTGTACCGTCTGGGAGGAGTAGGGTTTGGCCCCTTCAAGAAAAGTGTTAGAAATGAAAATTTAAACTTTAATATCTCTCTAGCTTTAAAAAGGTAGCTTCAATTTGAACGAAAGTACTTACAATAGTTGCCCAGGTTAATGGTGAATATGGCGGTACAAAAATCGTAGCGCTTTGGTGTACCGTCTGGGAGGAGCAGGGTTTGTAAGTTATGGACAGAAATCTTCGGAATCTTCCGTATATACACACATACATACGGAATGTTGGACCGCAGAGTTTTAGTATTATACTAGAAAAGAGGGCCCGTTGGGCCCGTCCCCACACCCCCCCATTCTCACTCCCCCAGCCCCACTCTTACTCTCCAAGTGTGCCCGTTGGGCCCGGAAAAGAGGGCCCGTTGGGCCCGTCCCCACACCCCCCATTCTCTCCTCCCCCAGCCCCACTCTTACTCTCCAAGTGTGCCCGTTGGGCCCGTCCTCCTGATCTGTGTATGTCAAGTGACCACTATAGCCTTCATTCTTTTTTTTTTTCCCTAATCAGATGTTTGTTTGTTTTTTCCTAATCAGATGTGCAGTACTTTGGTCAACGTGGGTTGTTTTTAAATGTGCTATACAAATAAAACTGACTTGACTTGACTTGACTTGCAATAACAAAAAAGACTTCTTGGAAGCTTTTCGAAACAATGTAGCCGTCACAAGCTGAAAACTAAATCCTTGCTGAAAACTAAATCCTTTTCTGGAAACTTTTGGAAACAAATGTAGCCCCTTGAAGAAAAGGGTTAGAAATGAAAAATTTAAACTTTAATATCTCTCTAGCTTTAAAAAGGTAGCTTCAATTTGAACGAAAGTACTTACAATAGTTGCCCAGGTTAATGGTGAATACGGCGGTACAAAAATCGTAGCGCTTTGGTGTACCGTCTAGGAGGAGTAGGGTTTGTAAGTAATCTTCCGTACATACACATATACATACATACATACGGAATGTTGGACCGCAGAGTTTTAGTATTATACTAGAAAAGAGGGCCCGTTGGGCCCGTCCCCACACCCCCCATTCTCACTCCCCAGCCCCACTCTTACTCTCCAAGTGTGCCCGTTGGGCCCGGAAAAGAGGGCCCGTTGGGCCCGTCCCCACACCCCCCATTCTCTCCTCCCCCAGCCCCACTCTTACTCTCCAAGTGTGCCCGTTGGGGAGGGCCCGTTGGGCCCGTCCCCACACCCCCCATTCTCTCCTCCCCCAGCCCCACTCTTACTCTGTCCTCCTGATCTGTGTATGTCAAGTGACCACTATAGCCTTCTTTTTTTTTTTTTTTTTTTTTTTTTTTTTTTCCTAATCAGATGTTTTGGGTTTTTTTCCTAATCAGATGTGCAGTACTTTGGTCAACGTGGGTTGTTTTTAAATGTGCTATACAAATAAAAGTGACTTGACTTGACTTGACTTGACTTGCAATAACAAAAAAGACTTCTTGGAAGCTTTTCGAAACAATGTAGCCGCCGTCACAAGCTGAAAACTAAATCCTTGCTGAAAACTAAATCCTTTTCTGTAAACTTTTGGAAACAAATGTAGCCCCTTGAAGAAAAGGGTTAGAAATGAAAATTTAAACTTTAATATCTCTCTAGCTTTAAAAAGGTAGCTTCAATTTGAACGAAAGTACTTACAATAGTTGCCCAGGTTAATGGTGAATACGGCGGTACAAAAATCGTAGCGCTTTGGTGTACCGTCTAGGAGGAGTAGGGTTTGTAAGTAATCTTCCGTACATACACATATACATACATACATACGGAATGTTGGACCGCAGAGTTTTAGTATTATATAGATAGATAGACTAGACCGAGTGGGCCCGTTGGGCCCGTCCTCGTAGGGTTTCCATTGTAACCGGGAGGGGAGGAAAGGGGGAGGGTTGGGGGAGGGAAGGGGGAGGGAGGAGGGAGGGGGGTAGGGGGAGGGAGGGGGGAGAGGGGGATGGGAGGGGGGAGGGGAGGGGGGAAGGGAGGAGGGAAGGGGGGAGGGAGAGGGGAGGGAGGTGGGTAGGGGGGAGGGAGGGAGGGGGACCTCCCCTTTTCCCAGTACCCCTCTTTCCCCGTTGGGCCCGTCCTCGTAGGGTTTCCATTGTAACCGGGAGGAGGGGAGGGCGGGAAGGGGGAGGGAGGGAGGAGGGAGGTGTGGAAGGAGGAGGGGAGGGGAGGGAGGGGGAGGGGAGGGAGGGGGGGTAGGGGGGAGGGGGAGGGAGAGGGGGAAGGGGAGGGGGGAGGGAGGGGGACCTCCCCTTTTCCCAGTACTCCTCTTTCCCCGTTGGGCCCGTCCTCGTAGGGTTTCAAGGAAGGGGGAGAGGGATGGAAGGGTGGAGGGAGGGGGGGAGGGATTGGGGAGGGAGGGATGGAGGGAGGGGGGAGTTAGGGGGGAGGGGGGAGGGAGTTGGGGAGGGAGGAGGAGGGGAGGGAGTGGGGATGGAGGTGGGAAGGAGGGGGATGAAGGGGTTGAGGGGGGAAGGGGGACCTCCCCTTTTCCCAGTACCCCTCTTTCCCCGTTGGGCCCGTCCTCATAGGGTTTCCATTGTAACCGGGAGGGGGGGAGGGAGGGAGGTGTGGAGGGAGGAGGGGAGGGGGAGGGAGGGGGGGGAGGGGAGGGGGGAAGGGGAGGGGGGAAGGGGGTAGGGGGGAGGGGAGGGAGGGGGATCTCCTCTTTTCCCAGTACCCCTCTTTCCCCGTTGGGCCCGTCCCCGTAGGGTTTCCATTGTAACCGGGAGGGGGGGAGGGAGGGTGGAAGGAGGGGGGAGGGGGAGAGGGATGGAAGGGTGGAGGGAGGGGGGAGGGATTGGGGGAGGGTGGGATGGAGGGAAGGAGGGAGGGGGGGAGTTAGGGGCTGAGTGGTGATGGAGGTTGGGATTGAGGGGGGAGAGAGTGGGGATGGAGGTGGGAAGGAGGGGGGAGGAAGAGGTTGAGGGGGAAGTGGGACCTCCCCTTTTCCCAGTACCCCTCTTTCCCCCACCACCAAGCCCCCACCGCAACGACCCCTGTTGTCCCCCTCCCCAGTCCCTATTCTCAGACCCCCCCCCATTCTCTTGGAATAAAAAAAAATACTTTAAAAAAAATAAGTGCTTTTTAATTGCTTGTTTTGAAACATTCGCGGTTAAATCCTTTTTAAAAAACATTCGCGGTTAAGTGCTGGTTTTGAAACATTCGCGGCTACTTAGTGCTTCTGTCAGTTGCTTTTCGAAACAATGTTGCAACCATCTCACACAAGCATTGGGAGGATGGGAGGGAGGGAGGGAAGGGGAGGGAGGGAGGGAAGGGGAGGGAGGGAGGAGGGAGGTGTGGAGGGAGGAGGGGAGGGAGGGGGGAAGGGGAGGGGGGGAAGGGGGCGGGAGAGGGGACGGAGGGGGATGGGATGGGGAAGGGGGAAGGGAGGGGGACCTCCCCTTTTCCCAGTACCCCTCTTTCCCCGTTGGGCCCGTCCTCATAGGGTTTCCATTGTGACCGGGAGGAGGGGAGGGAGGGAAGGGGGAGGGAGGAGGGAGGTGTGGAGGGAGGGGAGGGGGAGGGAGGGGGGAGGGGAGGGGGGAGGGGGGGAGGGGGAGGGAGAGGGGGAGGGAGGGGGGAGGGGAGAAGGGGGGTGAGGGGGGAGGGAGAGGGGTAGGGGGGGAGGGATGGGGAAGGGGAGGGAGGGGGACCTCCCCTTTTCCCAGTACCCCTCTTTCTCCGTTGGGCCCATCCTCGTAGGGTTTCCATTGTAACCGGGAGGAGGGGAGGGAGGGAAGGGGGAGGGAGGGAGGTGTGGAGGGTGGAGGGGGAGGGGGAGGGAGGGGGGAGGGGAGGGGGGAAGGGGGGGAGGGAGGGGGGTTGGAGGTGGGAAGGAGTGGGGAGGAAGGGGTTGAGGGGGGAAGGGGGGGAGGGAGGGAATAGGGGCCCCATGCTGATCTGTGTATGTTAAGTGACTCGCACAACTTTAAAAAACTGGCAGTTGCTTTTCGCAACAATGTTGCAACATCTCACACAAGCATTGTGACGTCACAAGCTGAAGACCTTGAAAAAAAAGGTCAGAAAAAAAATCATGTAAATTTAAAGTAGTAAACACCCAATAGCAGCTGCTTGTCCATCGCGAGCTGATCTCTCATTGGTGCACGGGTGCCATTGTGACATCACGCGCTGAAGCCCCTTCAAGAAAAGTGTTAGAAATGAAAATTTAAACTTTAATATCTCTCTAGCTTTAAAAAGGTAGCTTCAATTTGAACGAAAGTACTTACAATAGTTGCCCAGGTTAATGGTGAATATGGCGGTACAAAAATCGTAGCGCTTTGGTGTAACTTCAGGGAGGAGTAGGGTTTCTAAGTTATGTACAGAAACTCTTCGGAATCTTCCGTACATACACATATACATACGGAATGTTGGACCGCAGAGTTTTAGTAGTATACTAGACCGAGTGGGCCCGTTGGGCCCGTCCTCGTAGGGTTTCCATTGTAACCGGGATGGGAGGAAAGGGGGAGGGTTGGGGGAGGGAAGGGGAGGGAGGAGGGGAGGGAGGGGGGGGAGGGGAGTGGAGGAGGGGGGAGGGAGAGGGGAGGGAGGGGGGTAGGGGGGAGGGAGGGGGGAGAGGGGGGGATGGGAGGGGGGAGGGGAGGGTGGGAGGAGAGAAGGGGGGGAGGGAGAGGGGAGGGAGGTGGGTAGGGGGGAGGGAGGGAGGGGGACCTCCCCTTTTCCCAGTACCCCTCTTTCCCCGTTGGGCCCGTCCTCGTAGGGTTTCCATTGTAACCGGGAGGAGGGGAGGGCGGGAAGGGGGAGGGAGGGAGGAGGGAGGTGTGGAGGGAGGAGGGGAGGGGAGGGAGGGGGGAGGGGAGGGAGGGGGGTAGGGGGGTGGGGGAGGGAGGGGGAGGGAGAGGGGATGGGGGAGGGGAGGGGGAAGGGGGGAGGGAGGGGGACCTCCCATTTTCCCAGTACTCCTCTTTCCCCGTTGGGCCCGTCCTCGTAGGGTTTCCATTGTAACCGGGAGGGGGGGAGGGAGGGAGGAGGGAGGTGTGGAGGGAGGTGTGGAGGGAGGAGGGGAGGGGGAGGGAGGGGGGGAGGGGGAGGGAGGGGGGGGAAGAGGGGTAGGGGGGAGGGGAGGGAGGAGGGGAGGGAGGGGAACTCCCCTTTTCCCAGTACCCCTCTTTCCCCGTTGGGCCCGTCCCCTTAGGGTTTCCATTGTAACCGGGAGGGGGGGAGGGAGGGTGGAAGGAGGGGGAGAGGGGGGAGAGGGGGGGATGGGAGGGGGGAGGGGGGAAGGGAGGAGGGTAGGGGGGGAGGGAGAGGGGAGGGAGGTGGGTAGGGGGAGGGAGGGAGGGGGACCTCCCCTTTTCCCAGTACCCCTCTTTCCCCGTTGGGCCCGTCCTCGTAGGGTTTCCATTGTAACCGGGAGGAGGGGAGGGCGGGAAGGGGGAGGGAGGGAGGAGGGAGGTGTGGAGGGAGGAGGGGAGGGGAGGGAGGGGGGAGGGGAGGGAGTGGGGTAGGGGGGAGGGGGAGGGGGAGGGAGGGGGAGGGAGGGGGGGAGGGAGTGGGGGAGGGTCGGATGGAGGGAAGGAGGGACGGGTGAGTTAGGGGCTGAGTGGTGATGGAGGTTGGGATTGAGGGGGGAGAGAGTGGGGATGGAGGTGGGAAGGAGGGGGGAGGAAGAGGTTGAGGGGGGAAGTGGGACCTCCCCTTTTCCCAGTACCCCTCTTTCCCCCACCACCAAGCCCCCACCGCAACGACCCCTGTTGTCCCCCTCCCCAGTCCCCATTCTCAGACCCCCCCCCCCCATTCTCTTGGAATAAAAAAAAATACTTTTTTTAAAAAAAGTGCTTTTTAATTGCTTGTTTTGAAACATTCGCGGTTAAGTGCTTTTTAAAAAAACATTCGCGGTTAAGTGCTGGTTTTGAAACATTCGCGGCTACTTAGTGCTTCTGTCAGCTGCTTTTCGAAACAATGTTGCAACCATCTCACACAAGCATTGGGATGATGGGAGGGAGGGAAGGGGAGGGAGGGAGGAGGGAGGTGTGGAGGGAGGAGGGGAGGGAGGGGGGAAGGGGAGGGGGGGAAGGGGGCGGGAGAGGGGAGGGAGGGGGGATGGGATGGGGAAGGGGGGAGTGAGGGGGACCTCCCCTTTTCCCAGTACCCCTCTTTCCCCGTTGGGCCCGTCCTCGTAGGGTTTCCATTGTAACCGGGAGGAGGGGAGGGAGGGAAGGGGGAGGGAGGGAGGAGGGAGGTGTGGAGGGAGGGGAGGGGGAGGGAGGGGGGAGGGGAGGGGGGAAGGGGGGGAGGGGGGAGGGAGGGGGGGAGGGGGGTGAGGGGGGAGGGAGAGGGGTAGGGGGGGAGGGGAGGGGGAAGGGGAGGGAGGGGGACCTCCCCTTTTCCCAGTACCCCTCTTTCCCCGTTGGGCCCGTCCTCGTAGGGTTTCCATTGTAACCGGGAGGAGGGGAGGGAGGGAAGGGGGAGGGAGGGAGGTGTGGAGGGTGGAGGGGGAGGGAGGGGGAGGGGAGGGGGGAAGGGGGGGAGGGAGGGGGGGTGGAGGTGGCAAGGAGTGGGGAGGAAGGGGTTGAGGGGGGAAGGGGGGGGAGGGAGGGAATAGGGGCCCCATGCTGATCTGTGTATGTTAAGTGACTCGCACAACTTTTAAAAACTGGCAGTTGCTTTTCGCAACAATGTTGCAACCATCTCACACAAGCATTGTGACGTCACAAGCTGAAGACCTTGAAAAAAAAGGTCAGAAAAAAAATTATGTAAATTTAAAGTAGTAAACACCCAATAGCAGCCGCTTGTCCATCGCGAGCTGATCTCTCATTGGTGCACGGGTGCCATTGTGACATCACGCGCTGAAGCCCCTTCAAGAAAAGGGTTAGAAATGAAAATTTTAAACTTTAATATCTCTCTAGCTTTAAAAAGGTAGCTTCAATTTGAACGAAAGTACTTACAATAGTTGCCCATGTTAATGGTGAATACGGCGGTACAAAAATCGTAGCGCTTTGGTGTACCGTCTGGGAGGAGTAGGGTTTGTAAGTTATGGACAGAAATCTTCGGAATCTTCCGTATATACATACGGAATCTTCCGTATATACATACGGAATGTTGGACCGCAGAGTTTTAGTATTATATAGACTAGACCGAGTGGGCCCGTTGGGCCCGTCCTCGTAGGGTTTCCATTGTAACCGGGAGGATGGGAGGGAGGGAAGTGGGAGGGAGGGGGGGAGGGGAGGGTGGAGTGGAGGGGGGAGGGGAGGGGGAAGGAGGGGAGGGGGATGGGGAGGGAGAGGGGAGGGAGGGGGGTGGGGGGAGGGTCTATTTTACTTTAAAATAAACAGCGTTCTTTGTTGAAAAGGAAATAAACTTATCTATAGAGCATCAGCTTTTTTAAAATAAATAAAATCAAACTTAATGAAAATCACATTCCTCATTTTAAATAAATGTCTTTGTTCTAAATGAAATCAAACAGCGGGAGAGGCGACGGCGACTACACCTCCCGGCGGTCAGCGCTGCTGGGACGGGAGGGAGGGAGGGATGAGGGAGGGAGGAGAGTGGGGAGGGAGGGGTACCTCCCCTTTTCCCAGTACTCTTCTTTCCCAAACCACCAAGCCCCCTGTTGTCCCCCTCCCCAGTCCCCATTCTCAGACCCCCCCATTCTCTCTCCCCCAGATACACTCTTACTCTCCCCCCCCCTTTCCCCAGCACACCCCTTTCCCCGTTGGGCCCGTCCTCGTAGGGTTTCCATTGTAACCGTGAGGCAGGGAGGGAGGGGGGAGGGAGGGAAGAGGGAGGTGTGGAGGGAGGAGGGGAGGGGGAGGGAGGGGGAGGGGGGAAGGGGGGGAGGTGGAGGGAGGGGGGAGGGAGAGGGGGAGGGGTGGGGGGAAGGGGTGAGGGTGGAAGGGGGAGGGAGGGGGACCTCCCCTTTTCCCAGTACCCCTCTTTCCCCGTTGTGCCCGTCCTCGTAAGGTTTCCATTGTAACCGGGAGGGGAGTGGGGGGGAGGGAAGGGAGGAGGGAGGTGTGGAGGGGGGAGGGGAGGGGGAGGGGGGAAGGGGCAAGGGGGAGGGAGAGGGGAGGGAGGGGGTAGGGAGGGGGAAGGGGGGAGGGAGGGGGACCACCCGTTTTCCCAGTACCCCTCTTTCCCCGTTGGGCCCGTCGTCGTAGGGTTTCCATTGTAACCGGGAGGAGGGGAGGTAGGGAAGGGGGAGGGAGGGAGGAGGGAGGTGTGGAGGGAGGAGGGGAGGGGGAGGGAGGAGGGGAGGGGGAGGGAGGGGGAAGGGGGAGGAGGGAGAGGGGAGGGAGGGGGGTAGGGGGGAGGGAGGAGGGAGGTGTGGAGGGAGGAGGGGAGGGGGAGGGAGGGGGGAGGGGAGGGGGGAGGGAGAGGGGGAGGGGGAGGGAGGGAGCGTGTAAGGGGGAGGGAGGGGGACCTCCCATTTTCCCAGTACCCCTCTTTCCCCGTTGGGCCCGTCCTCGTAGGGTTTCCATTGTAACCGGGAGGAGGGGAGGGAGGGAAGGGGAGGGAGGGAGGAGGGAGGTGTGGAGGGAGGAGGGGAGGGGAGGGAGGGGGTAGGGGGGAGGGGGAGGGAGGGGGGAGGGGAGGGGGAAGGGGGAAGGGAGGGGGACCTCCCCTTTTCCCAGTACCCCTCTTTCCCCGATGGGCCCGTCCTCGTAGGGTTTCAATTGTAACCGGGAGGGGGGAGGGAGGGTGGAAGGAGGGGGGAGAGGGATGGAAGGGTGGAGGGAGGGGGGAGGGATTGGGGAGGGAGGGATGGAGGGAAGGAGGGAGGGGGGGAGTTAGGGGGAGGGGGAGGGGGGAGGGAGTTGGGGAGGGAGGGGGAGGAGTGGGGAGGGAGTGCGGATGGAGGTGGGAAGGAAGGGGTTGAGGGGGGAAGGGGGACCTCCCCTTTTCCCAGTACCCCTCTTTCCCCGTTGGGCCCGTCCCCGTAGGGTTTCCATTGTAACCGGGAGGGGGGAGGGAGGGTGGAAGGAGGGGGGAGGGGGAGAGGGATGGAAGGGTGGAGGGAGTTGGGAGGGAGTGGGGGAGGTTGGGATGGAGGGAAGGAGGGAGGGGGGGAGTTAGGGGCTGAGTGGTGATGGAGGTTGGGATTGAGGGGGAGGGATGGGGGGAGGGAGTGGGGATGGAGGTGGGAAGGAGGGGGGAGGAAGGGGTTGAGAGGTGAAGTGGGACCTCCCCTTTTCCCAGTACCCCTCTTTCCCCGTTGGGCCCGTCCTCGTAGGGTTTCCATTGTAACCGGGAGGAGGGGAGGGAGGGAGGAGGGAGGTGTGGAGGGAGGAGGGGAGGGGGGAAGGGGGAGGGAGAGGGTTAGGGGGGAGGGGGAGGGGGGAGGGGAGGGGAGGGAGGGGGACCTCCCCTTTTCCCAGTACCCCTCTTTCCCCGTTGGGCCCATCCCCGTAGGGTTTCCTTTGTAACCAGAAGGGGGGAGGGAGGGTGGAAGGAGGGGGGAGGGGGAGAGGGATGGAAGGGTGGAGGGAGGGGGGGAGGGATGGAGGGAAGGAGGGAGGGGGGGGAGTTAGGGGAGGAGGTGTGAGGGAGGTGGGGAGGGAGTTGGGGAGGAGGGGGGGAGGGAGTGGGGATGGAGGTGGGAAGGAGTGGGGAGGAAGGGGTTGAGGGGGGAAGGGGGGGAGGGAGGGAATAGGGGCCCCATGCTGATCTGTGTATGTTAAGTGACTTGCACAACTTTAAAAAACTGGCAGTTGCCTTTCGCAACAATGTTGCAACAATCTCACACAAGCATTGTGACGTCACAAGCTGAAGATGTAAATTTAAAACCGAGCTGATCTCTCATTGGTGCACGGGTGCCATTGTGACATCACGCGCTGAAGCCCCTTCAAGAAAAGGGTTAGAAATGAAAATTAAACTTTAATATCTCTCTAGCTTTAAAAAGGTAGCTTCAATTTGAACGAAAGTACTTACAATAGTTGCCCATGTTAATGGTGAATATGGCGGTACAAAAATCGTAGCGCTTTGGTGTACCGTCAGGGAGGAGTAGGGTTTGTAAGTTATGGACAGAAACTCTTCGGAATCTTTGCGTACATACACATATACATCCATACATACGGAATGTTGGACCGCAGAGTTTTAGTAGTATACTAGACCGAGTGGGCCCGTTGGGCCCGTCCTCGTAGGGTTTCCATTGTAACCGGGAGGGGAGGAAAGGGGGAGGGTTGGGGGAGGGAAGGGGGAGGGAAGAGGGGAGGGAGGGGGGGAGGGGAGGGGGGGAGGGAGGGGGGAGGGAGGGGGGTAGGGGGGAGGGAGGGGGGAGAGGGGGGGAGGGGAGGGGGGAAGGGAGGAGGGAAGGGGGGGAGGGAGAGGGGAGGGAGGTGGGTAGGGGGGAGGGAGGGAGGGGGACCTCCCCTTTTCCCAGTACCCCTCTTTCCCCGTTGGGCCCGTCCTCGTAGGGTTTCCATTGTAACCGGGAGGAGGGGAGGGCGGGAAGGGGGAGGGAGGGAGGAGGGAGGTGTGGAGGGAGGAGGGGAGGGGAGGGAGGGGGGAGGGGAGGGAGGGGGGTAGGGGGGAGGGGGAGGGAGGGGGAGGGAGAGGGGATGGGGGAAGGGGGGAGGGAGGGGGACCTCCCCTTTTCCCAGTACTCCTCTTTCCCCGTTGGGCCCGTCCTCGTAGGGTTTCCATTGTAACCGGGAGGGGGGGAGGGAGGGAGGAGGGAGGTGTGGAGGGAGGTGTGGAGGGAGGAGGGGAGGGGGAGGGAGGGGGGGAGGGGAGGGGGAGGGGGGAAGAGGGGTAGGGGGGAGGGGAGGGAGGAGGGGAGGGAGGGGAACTCCCCTTTTCCCAGTACCCCTCTTTCCCCGTTGGGCCCGTCCCCGTAGGGTTTCCATTGTAACCGGGAGGGGGGGAGGGAGGGTGGAAGGAGGGGGAGAGGGGTGGAAGGGTGGAGGGAGGGGGGGAGGGAGTGGGGGAGGGTCGGATGGAGGGAAGGAGGGAGGGGTGAGTTAGGGGCTGAGTGGTGATGGAGGTTGGGATTGAGGGGGGAGAGAGTGGGGATGGAGGTGGGAAGGAGGGGGGAGGAAGAGGTTGAGGGGGAAGTGGGACCTCCCCTTTTCCCAGTACCCCTCTTTCTCCCACCACCAAGCCCCCACCGCAACGACCCCTGTTGTCCCCCTCCCCAGTCCCCATTCTCAGACCCCCCCCCATTCTCTCTCTCCCCCAGACACACTCTCAGTGCTTTTTTCGAAACACTTGCCCCGGTGGCCCACGAGCATAGGGGCCCAATGCTGATCTGTGTATGTTAAGTGACTTGCAATAAAAAAAAATACTTTAAAAAAAGATAAGTGCTTTTTAAGTGCTTGTTTTGAAACATTCACGGTCACATAGTGCTTCTCACTGCGATCTGTTAGTGGTGCTTTTCGAAACAATGTAGCACCCATCTCAAACAAGCATTGGGAGGATGGGAGGGAGGGAAGGGGAGGGAGGGAGGAGAGAGGTGTGGAGGGAGGGAGGAAGGGGAGGGGGAACGGGGGGGAGGGAGAGGGGAGGGAGGGGGGATGGGATGGGGGAAGGGGGGAGGGAGGGGGACCTCCCCTTTTCCCAGTACCCCTCTTTCCCCGTTGGGCCCGTCCTCGTAGGGTTTCCATTGTAACCGGGAGGAGGGGAGGGAGGGAGGAGGGAGGTGTGGAGGGAGGAGGGGAGGGGGGGGGGAGTTAGGGGAGGAGGGGTGAGGGAGGTGGGGAGGGAGTTGGGGAGGAGGGGGGGAGGGAGTGGGGATGGAGGTGGGAAGGAGTGGGGAGGAAGGGGTTGAGGGGGGAAGGGGGGGAGGGAGGGAATAGGGGCCCCATGCTGATCTGTGTATGTTAAGTGACTTGCACAACTTTAAAAAACTGGCAGTTGCTTTTCGCAACAATGTTGCAACAATCTCACACAAGCATTGTGACGTCACAAGCTGAAGATGTAAATTTAAAACCGAGCTGATCTCTCATTGGTGCACGGGTGCCATTGTGACATCACGCACTGAAGCCCCTTCAAGAAAAGGGTTAGAAATGAAAATTTATACTTTAATATCTCTCTAGCTTTAAAAAGGTAGCTTCAATTTGAACGAAAGTACTTACAATAGTTGCCCATGTTAATGGTGAATACGGCGGTACAAAAATCGTAGCGCTTTGGTGTACCGTCTGGGAGGAGTAGGGTTTGGCCCCTTCAAGAAAAGTGTTAGAAATGAAAATTTAAACTTTAATATCTCTCTAGCTTTAAAAAGGTAGCTTCAATTTGAACGAAAGTACTTACAATAGTTGCCCACGTTAATGGTGAATACGGCGGTACAAAAATCGTAGCGCTTTGGTGTACCGTCTGGGAGGAGCAGGGTTTGTAAGTTATGGACAGAAATCTTCGGAATCTTCCGTATATACATACGGAATCTTCCGTATATACATACGGAATGTTGGACCGCAGAGTTTTAGTATTATACTAGACCGAGTGGGCCCGTTGGGCCCGTCCTCGTAGGGTTTCCATTGTAACCGGGAGGATGGGAGGGAGGGAAGTGGGAGGGAGGGGGGGAGGGGAGGGTGGAGTGGAGGGGGGAGGGGAGGGGGAAGGAGGGGAGGGGGATGGGGAGGGAGAGGGGAGGGAGGGGGGTGGGGGGAGGGTCTATTTTACTTTAAAATAAACAGCGTTCTTTGTTGAAAAGGAAATAAACTTATCTATAGAGCATCAGCTTTTTTAAAATAAATAAAATCAAACTTAATGAAAATCACATTCCTCATTTTAAATAAATGTCTTTGTTATAAATGAAATCAAACAGCGGGAGAGGCGACGGCGACTACACCTCCCGGCGGTCAGCGCTGCTGGGACGGGAGGGAGGGAGGGATGAGGGAGGGAGGAGAGTGGGGAGGGAGGGGTACCTCCCCTTTTCCCAGTACTCTTCTTTCCCAAACCACCAAGCCCCCTGTTGTCCCCCTCCCCAGTCCCCATTCTCAGACCCCCCCATTCTCTCTCCCCCAGATACACTCTTACTCTCCCCCCCCTTTCCCCAGCACACCCCTTTCCCCGTTGGGCCAGTCCTCGTAGGGTTTCCATTGTAACCGTGAGGCAGGGAGGGAGGGGGGAGGGAGGGAAGAGGGAGGTGTGGAGGGAGGAGGGGAGGGGGAGGGAGGGGGAGGGGGGAAGGGGGGGAGGTGGAGGGAGGGGGGAGGGAGAGGGGGAGGGGTGGGGGGAAGGGGTGAGGGTGGAAGGGGGAGGGAGGGGGACCTCCCCTTTTCCCAGTACCCCTCTTTCCCCGTTGTGCCCGTCGTCGTAGGGTTTCCATTGTAACCGGGAGGAGGGGAGGTAGGGAAGGGGGAGGGAGGGAGGAGGGAGGTGTGGAGGGAGGAGGGGAGGGGGAGGGAGGAGGGGAGGGGGAGGGAGGGGGAAGGGGGAGGAGGGAGAGGGGAGGGAGTGGGGTAGGGGGGAGGGAGGAGGGAGGTGTGGAGGGAGGAGGGGAGGGGGAGGGAGGGGGGAGGGGAGGGGGGAGGGAGAGGGGGAGGGGGAGGGAGGGAGCGTGTAAGGGGGAGGGAGGGGGACCTCCCCTTTTCCCAGTACCCCTCTTTCCCCGTTGGGCCCGTCCTCGTAGGGTTTCCATTGTAACCGGGAGGAGGGGAGGGAGGGAGGAGGGAGGTGTGGAGGGAGGAGGGGAGGGGGGAAGGGGGAGGGAGAGGGTTAGGGGGGAGGGGGAGGGGGGAGGGGAGGGGAGGGAGGGGGACCTCCCCTTTTCCCAGTACCCCTCTTTCCCCGTTGGGCCCGTCCCCGTAGGGTTTCCTTTGTAACCAGAAGGGGGGAGGGAGGGTGGAAGGAGGGGGGAGGGGGAGAGGGATGGAAGGGTGGAGGGAGGGGGGGAGGGATGGAGGGAAGGAGGGAGGGGGGGAGTTAGGGGAGGAGGGGTGAGGGAGGTGGGGAGGGAGTTGGGGAGGAGGGGGGGAGGGAGTGGGGATGGAGGTGGGAAGGAGTGGGGAGGAAGGGGTTGAGGGGGGAAGGGGGGGGAGGGAGGGAATAGGGGCCCCATGCTGATCTGTGTATGTTAAGTGACTTGCACAACTTTAAAAAACTGGCAGTTGCCTTTCGCAACAATGTTGCAACAATCTCACACAAGCATTGTGACGTCACAAGCTGAAGATGTAAATTTAAAACCGAGCTGATCTCTCATTGGTGCACGGGTGCCATTGTGACATCACGCGCTGAAGCCCCTTCAAGAAAAGGGTTAGAAATGAAAATTAAACTTTAATATCTCTCTAGCTTTAAAAAGGTAGCTTCAATTTGAACGAAAGTACTTACAATAGTTGCCCATGTTAATGGTGAATATGGCGGTACAAAAATCGTAGCGCTTTGGTGTACCGTCAGGGAGGAGTAGGGTTTGTAAGTTATGGACAGAAACTCTTCGGAATCTTTGCGTACATACACATATACATCCATACATACGGAATGTTGGACCGCAGAGTTTTAGTAGTATATAGATAGACTAGACCGAGTGGGCCCGTTGGGCCCGTCCTCGTAGGGTTTCCATTGTA
This sequence comes from Rhinoraja longicauda, assembly GCF_053455715.1. Taxonomy (NCBI): domain Eukaryota; kingdom Metazoa; phylum Chordata; class Chondrichthyes; order Rajiformes; family Arhynchobatidae; genus Rhinoraja; species Rhinoraja longicauda. Next base: position 33,326 of record NW_027602116.1, on the reverse strand, counting down.
ACCGGGAGGATGGGAGGGAGGGAAGTGGGAGGGAGGGGGGGAGGGGAGGGTGGAGTGGAGGGGGGAGGGGAGGGGGAAGGAGGGGAGGGGGATGGGGAGGGAGAGGGGAGGGAGGGGGGTGGGGGGAGGGTCTATTTTACTTTAAAATAAACAGCGTTCTTTGTTGAAAAGGAAATAAACTTATCTATAGAGCATCAGCTTTTTTAAAATAAATAAAATCAAACTTAATGAAAATCACATTCCTCATTTTAAATAAATGTCTTTGTTATAAATGAAATCAAACAGCGGGAGAGGCGACGGCGACTACACCTCCCGGCGGTCAGCGCTGCTGGGACGGGAGGGAGGGAGGGATGAGGGAGGGAGGAGTGTGGGGAGGGAGGGGTACCTCCCCTTTTCCCAGTACTCTTCTTTCCCAAACCACCAAGCCCCCTGTTGTCCCCCTCCCCAGTCCCCATTCTCAGACCCCCCCATTCTCTCTCCCCCAGATACACTCTTACTCTCCCCCCCCCTTTCCCCAGCACACCCCTTTCCCCGTTGGGCCGTTCCTCGTAGGGTTTCCATTGTAACCGTGAGGCAGGGAGGGAGGGGGGAGGGAGGGAAGAGGGAGGTGTGGAGGGAGGAGGGGAGGGGGAGGGAGGGGGAGGGGGGAAGGGGGGGAGGTGGAGGGAGGGGGGAGGGAGAGGGGGAGGGGTGGGGGGAAGGGGTGAGGGTGGAAGGGGGAGGGAGGGGGACCTCCCCTTTTCCCAGTACCCCTCATTCCCCGTTGTGCCCGTCCTCGTAAGGTTTCCATTGTAACCGGGAGGGGAGTGGGGGGGAGGGAAGGGAGGAGGGAGGTGTGGAGGGGGGAGGGGAGGGGGAGGGGGGAAGGGGCAAGGGGGAGGGAGAGGGGAGGGAGGGGGTAGGGAGGGGGGAAGGGGGGAGGGAGGGGGACCACCCGTTTTCCCAGTACCCCTCTTTCCCCGTTGGGCCCGTCGTCGTAGGGTTTCCATTGTAACCGGGAGGAGGGGAGGTAGGGAAGGGGGAGGGAGGGAGGAGGGAGGTGTGGAGGGAGGAGGGGAGGGGGAGGGAGGAGGGGAGGGGGAGGGAGGGGGAAGGGGGACGAGGGAGAGGGGAGGGAGGGGGGTAGGGGGGAGGGAGGAGGGAGGTGTGGAGGGAGGAGGGGAGGGGAGGGAGGGGGGAGGGGAGGGGGGAGGGAGAGGGGGAGGGGGAGGGAGGGAGCGTGTAAGGGGGAGGGAGGGGGACCTCCCCTTTTCCCAGTACCCCTCTTTCCCCGTTGGGCCCGTCCTCGTAGGGTTTCCATTGTAACCGGGAGGAGGGGAGGGAGGGAAGGGGAGGGAGGGAGGAGGGAGGTGTGGAGGGAGGAGGGGAGGGGAGGGAGGGGGTAGGGGGGAGGGGGAGGGAGGGGGGAGGGGAGGGGGAAGGGGGAAGGGAGGGGGACCTCCCCTTTTCCCAGTACCCCTCTTTCCCCGATGGGCCCGTCCTCGTAGGGTTTCAATTGTAACCGGGAGGGGGGAGGGAGGGTGGAAGGAGGGGGGAGAGGGTTGGAAGGGTGGAGGGAGGGGGGAGGGATTGGGGAGGGAGGGATGGAGGGAAGGAGGGAGGGGGGAGTTAGGGGGAGGGGGAGGGGGGAGGGAGTTGGGGAGGGAGGGGGAGGAGGGGGGAGGGAGTGCGGATGGAGGTGGGAAGGAAGGGGTTGAGGGGGGAAGGGGGACCTCCCCTTTTCCCAGTACCCCTCTTTCCCCGTTGGGCCCGTCCCCGTAGGGTTTCCATTGTAACCGGGAGGGGGGAGGGAGGGTGGAAGGAGGGGGGAGGGGGAGAGGGATGGAAGGGTGGAGGGAGTTGGGAGGGAGTGGGGGAGGGTGGGATGGAGGGAAGGAGGGAGGGGGGGAGTTAGGGGCTGAGTGGTAATGAAGGTTGGGATTGAGGGGGAGGGAGGGGGGGAGGGAGTGGGGATGGAGGTGGGAAGGAGGGGGGAGGAAGGGGTTGAGAGGTGAAGTGGGACCTCCCCTTTTCCCAGTACCCCTCTTTCCCCGTTGGGCCCGTCCTCGTAGGGTTTCCATTGTAACCGGGAGGAGGGGAGGGAGGGAGGAGGGAGGTGTGGAGGGAGGAGGGGAGGGGGGAAGGGGGAGGGAGAGGGTTAGGGGGGAGGGGGAGGGGGGAGGGGAGGGGAGGGAGGGGGACCTCCCCTTTTCCCAGTACCCCTCTTTCCCCGTTGGGCCCATCCCCGTAGGGTTTCCTTTGTAACCAGAAGGGGGGAGGGAGGGTGGAAGGAGGGGGGAGGGGGAGAGGGATGGAAGGGTGGAGGGAGGGGGGGAGGGATGGAGGGAAGGAGGGAGGGGGGGGAGTTAGGGGAGGAGGGGTGAGGGAGGTGGGGAGGGAGTTGGGGAGGAGGGGGGGAGGGAGTGGGGATGGAGGTGGGAAGGAGTGGGGAGGAAGGGGTTGAGGGGGGAAGGGGGGGGAGGGAGGGAATAGGGGCCCCATGCTGATCTGTGTATGTTAAGTGACTTGCACAACTTTAAAAAACTGGCAGTTGCCTTTCGCAACAATGTTGCAACAATCTCACACAAGCATTGTGACGTCACAAGCTGAAGATGTAAATTTAAAACCGAGCTGATCTCTCATTGGTGCACGGGTGCCATTGTGACATCACGCGCTGAAGCCCCTTCAAGAAAAGGGTTAGAAATGAAAATTAAACTTTAATATCTCTCTAGCTTTAAAAAGGTAGCTTCAATTTGAACGAAAGTACTTACAATAGTTGCCCATGTTAATGGTGAATATGGCGGTACAAAAATCGTAGCGCTTTGGTGTACCGTCAGGGAGGAGTAGGGTTTGTAAGTTATGGACAGAAACTCTTCGGAATCTTTGCGTACATACACATATACATCCATACATACGGAATGTTGGACCGCAGAGTTTTAGTAGTATACTAGACCGAGTGGGCCCGTTGGGCCCGTCCTCGTAGGGTTTCCATTGTAACCGGGAGGGGAGGAAAGGGGGAGGGTTGGGGGAGGGAAGGGGGAGGGAGGAGGGAGGGGAGGGGGGGAGGGGGGAGGGAGAGGGGAGGGAGGGGGGTAGGGGGGAGGGAGGGGGGAATGGGAGGGGGAGGGGGGAAGGGAGGAGGGAAGGGGGGGAGGGAGAGGGGAGGGGGGAGGGAGGGAGGGGGACCTCCCCTTTTCCCAGTACCCCTCTTTCCCCGTTGGGCCCGTCCTCGTAGGGTTTCCATTGTAACCGGGAGGGGAGGGCGGGAAGGGGGAGGGAGGGAGGAGGGAGGTGTGGAGGGAGGAGGGGAGGGGAGGGAGGGGGGAGGGGAGGGAGGGGGGTAGGGGGGAGGGGGAGGGAGAGGGGAGGGGGGAGGGGAGGGGGAAGGGGGGAGGGAGGGGACCTCCCCTTTTCCCAGTACTCCTCTTTCCCCGTTGGGCCCGTCCTCGTAGGGTTTCAATTGTAACCGGGAGGGGGGAGGGAGGGTGGAAGGAGGGGGGAGAGGGATGGAAGGGTGGAGGGAGGGGGGGAGGGATTGGGGAGGGAGGGAAGGAGGGAGGGGGGAGTTAGGGGGGAGGGGGGAGGGAGTTGGGGAGGGAGGGGGAGGAGGGGGGGAGGGAGTGGGGATGGAGGTGGGAAGGAGGGGGGATGAAGGGGTTGAGGGGGAAGGGGGACCTCCCCTTTTCCCAGTACCCCTCTTTCCCCGTTGGGCCTGTCCTCATAGGGTTTCCATTGTAACCGGGAGGGGGGGGGGAGGGAGGAGGGAGGTGTGAAGGGAGGAGGGGAGGGGGAGGGAGGGGGGAGGGGAGGGGGAAGGGGAGGGGGGAAGGGGGTAGGGGGAGGGGAGGGAGGGGGATCTCCCCTTTTCCCAGTACCCCTCTTTCCCCGTTGGGCTCGTCCCCGTAGGGTTTCCATTGTAACCGGGAGGGGGGGAGGGAGGGTGGAAGGAGGTGGGAGGGGGAGAGGGATGGAAGGGTGGAGGGAGGGGGCAGGGAGTGGGGGAGGGTGGGATGGAGGGAAGGAGGGAGGGGGGGAGTTAGGGGCTGTGTGATGATGGAGGTTGGGATTGAGGGGGGAGGGAGGGGGGGAGCGAGTGGGGATGGAGGTGGGAAGGAGGGGGGAGGAAGGGGTTGAGGGGGGAAGTGGAACCTCCCCTTTTCCCAGTACCCCTCTTTCCCCCACCACCAAGCCCCCTCCGCAACGACCCCTGTTGTCCCCCTCCCCAGTCCCCATTCTCAGACCCCCCCCATTCTCTCTCTCCCCCAGACACACTCTCAGTGCTTTTTTCGAAACACTTGCCCCGGTGGCCCACGAGCATAGGGGCCCAATGCTGATTTCTGTATGTTAAGTGACTTGCAATAAAAAAAAATACTTTAAAAAAAGATAAGTGCTTTTTAAGTGCTTGTTTTGAAACATTCGCGGTCACATAGTGCTTCTCACTGCGATCTGTTAGTGGTGCTTTTCGAAACAATGTAGCACCCATCTCAAACAAGCATTGGGAGGATGGGAGGGAGGGAAGGGGAGGGAGGGAGGAGAGAGGTGTGGAGGGAGGGGGGAAGGGGAGGGGGGAACGGGGGAAGGGGGAGGGAGAGGGGAGGGAGGGGGGATGGGATGGGGGAAGGGGGAGGGAGGGGGACCTCCCCTTTTCCCAGTACCCCTCTTTCCCCGTTGGGCCCGTCCTCGTAGGGTTTCCATTGTAACCGGGAGGAGGGGAGGGAGGGAGGAGGGAGGTGTGGAGGGAGGAGGGGAGGGGGGGAGGGGAGGGGGGAAGGGGGAGGGAGAGGGTTAGGGGGGAGGGGGAGGGGGGAAGGGGAGGGAGGGGGACCTCCCCTTTTCCCAGTACCCCTCTTTCCCCGTTGGGCCCGTCCCCGTAGGGTTTCCTTTGTAACCAGAAGGGGGGGAGGGAGGGTGGAAGGAGGGGGGAGGGGGAGAGGGATGGAAGGGTGGAGGGAGGGGGGGGAGGATGGAGGGAAGGAGGGAGGGGGGGGAGTTAGGGGAGGAGGGGTGAGGGAGGTGGGGAGGGAGTTGGGGAGGAGGGGGGAGGGAGTGGGGATGGAGGTGGGAAGGAGTGGGGAGGAAGGGGTTGAGGGGGGAAGGGGGGGAGGGAGGGAATAGGGGCCCCATGCTGACCTGTGTATGTTAAGTGACTTGCACAACTTTAAAAAACTGGCAGTTGCTTTTCGCAACAATGTTGCAACAATCTCACACAAGCATTGTGACGTCACAAGCTGAAGATGTAAATTTAAAACCGAGCTGATCTCTCATTGGTGCACGGGTGCCATTGTGACATCACGCGCTGAAGCCCCTTCAAGAAAAGGGTTAGAAATGAAAATTTAAACTTTAATATCTCTCTAGCTTTAAAAAGGTAGCTTCAATTTGAACGAAAGTACTTACAATAGTTGCCCACGTTAATGGTGAATATGGCGGTACAAAAATCGTAGCGCTTTGGTGTAACTTCAGGGAGGAGTAGGGTTTGTAAGTTATGGACAGAAATTCTTCGGAATCTTCCGTACATACACATATACATACATACATACGGAATGTTGGACCGCAGAGTTTTAGTAGTATATAGACTAGACCGAGTGGGCCCGTTGGGCCCGTCCTCGTAGGGTTTCCATTGTAACTGGGAGGATGGGAGGGAGGGAAGAGGGAGGGAGGGAGGAGGGAGGTGTGGAGGGAGCAGGGGAGGGGGAGGGAGGGGGGAGGGGAGGGTGGAGTGGAGGGGGGAAGGGGGGGAGGGAGGGGGACCTCCCCTTTTCCCAGTACCCCTCTTTCCCCGTTGGGCCCGTCCCCGTAGGGTTTCCATTGTAACGGGGAGGGGGGAGGGGAGGGAGGGGGGTAGGGGGGAGGGGGAGGGAGGGGGAGGGAGAGTGGAGGGGGAAGGGGAAGTGGGGAGGGAGGGGGACCTCCCCTTTTCCCAGTACTCCTCTTTCCCCGTTGGGCCCGTTCTCGTAGGGTTTCCATTGTAACCGGGAGGGGGGCAGGGAGGGAGAAGGGAGGTGTGGAGGGAGGAGGGGAGGGAGGGAGGGGAGGGGGAGGGGGGAAGAGGGGTAGGGGGGAGGGGAGGGAGGGGGAACTCCCCTTTTCCCAGTACCCCTCTTTCCCCGTTGGGCCCGTCCCCGTAGGGTTTCCATTGTAACCGGGAGGGGGGAGGGAGGGTGGAAGGAGGGGGGAGGGGGAGAGGGGTGGAAGGGTGGAGGGATGGGGGGAGGGAGTGGGGGAGGGTCGGATGGAGGGAAGGAGGGAGGGGTGAGTTAGGGGCTGAGTGGTGATGGAGGTTGAGATTGAGGGGGGAGAGAGTGGGGATGGAGGTGGGAAGGAGGGGGGAGGAAGAGGTTGAGGGGGAAGTGGGACCTCCCCTTTTCCCAGTACCCCTCTTTCCCCCACCACCAAGCCCCCACCGCAACGACCCCTGTTGTCCCCCTACCCAGTCCCCATTCTCAGACCACCCCCCATTCTCTTGGAATAAAAAAAAATGCTTTAAAAAAATAAGTGCTTTTTAATTGCTTGTTTTGAAACATTCGCGGTTAAGTGCTGGTTTTGAAACATTCGCGGCTACTTAGTGCTTCTGTCAGTTGCTTTTCGAGGGAGGGAGTAGGGAGGTGTGGAGGGGGGAGGGGAGGGGGAGGGAGGGGGGGAGGGGAGAGGGGAAGGGGGGGAGGGAGAGGGGAGGGAAGGGGGTAGGGGGGAGGGGGAGGGAGGGGGGGAGGGGAGGGAGGGGGAAGGGGAGGGGGAGGGAGGGGGGGAGGGAGAAGGGAGGGAGGGGGGAGTGAGGGGGAGGGAGGGGAACCTCCCATTTTCCCAGTACCCCTCTTTCCCCATTGGGCCCGTCCTCGTAGGGTTTCCATTGTAACCGGGAGGAGGGGAGGGAGGGAAGGGGGAGGGAGGGAGGAGGGAGGTGTGGAGGGAGGAGGGGAGGGGAGGGGGAGGGGAGGGGGGGAGGGGGGAAGGGGGGAGGAGGGAGGGAGAGGGGAGGGAGGGGGGTAGGGGGGAGGTAAGGGGGAGGGAGGGGGAGGGGAGGGGGGAAGGGGGAGGGAGGGGGATCTCCCCTTTTCCCAGTACCCCACTTTCCCCGTTGGGCCCGTCCTCGTAGGGTATCCATTGTAACCGGGAGGAGGGGAGGGAGGGAAGGGGGAGGGAAGGAGGGAGGTGTGGAGGCAGGAGGGGAGGGGAGGGAGGGGGAGGGGAGGGATGGGGTAGGGGGGAGGGGGAGGGAGGGGAAGGGGGGAGGGGTGGGGGAAGGGGGTAGTGAGGGGGACCTCCCCTTTTCCCAGTACCCCTCTTTCCCCATTGGGCCCGTCCTCGTAGGGTTTCCATTGTAACGGGGAGGAGGGAGGGAGGGTGGAAGGAGGGGGGAGGGGGAGAGGGATGGAAGGGTGGAGGGAGGGAGGGATTGGGGGAGGGAGGGATGGAGGGAAGGAGGGAGGGGGGAGTTAGAGGGGAGGGAGGGGGGAGGGAGGGGGAGGAGGGGGGGTGGGAGTGGGGATGGAGGTGGGAAGGAGGGGGGATGAAGGGGTTGAGGGGGGAAGGGGGACCTCCCCTTTTCCCAGTACCCCTCTTTCCCCGTTGGGCCCGTCCTCGTAGGGTTTCCATTGTAACCGGGAGGGAGGGGGGAGGGAGGGTGGAAGGAGGGGGGAGGGGGAGAGGGATGGAATGGTGGAGGGAGGGGGGAGGGAGTGGGGGAGGGTGGGATGGAGGGAAGGAGGGAGGGGGGGAGTTAGGGGCTGAGTGGTGATGGAGGTTGGGATTGAGGGGAGGGAGGGGGGGAGGGAGTGGGGATGGGAGTGGGGATGGAGGTGGGAAGGAGGGGGGAGGAAGGGGTTGAGGGGGGAAGGGGGGGAGGGAGGGAATAGGGGGGGGAGCGAGTGGGGATGGAGGTGGGAAGGAGTGGGGAGGAAGGGGTTGAGGGGGGAAGGGGGGGAGGGAGGGAATAGGGGCCCCATGCTGATCTGTGTATGTTAAGTGACTTGCACAACTTTAAAAAACTGGCAGTTGCTTTTCGCAACAATGTTGCAACAATCTCACACAAGCATTGTGACGTCACAAGCTGAAGATGTAAATTTAAAACCGAGCTGATCTCTCATTGGTGCACGGGTGCCATTGTGACATCACGCGCTGAAGCCCCTTCAAGAAAAGGGTTAGAAATGAGAAATTTTAACTTTAATATCTCTCTAGCTTTAAAAAGGTAGCTTCAATTTGAACGAAAGTACTTACAATAGTTGCCCATGTTAATGGTGAATATGGCGGTACAAAAATCGTAGCGCTTTGGTGTACCGTCTGGGAGGAGTAGGGTTTGTAAGTTATGGACAGAAATCTTCGGAATCTTCCGTACAAACATACGGAATCTTCCGTATATACATACGGAATGTTGGACCGCAGAGTTTTAGTAGTATATAGATAGATAGACTAGACCGAGTGGGCCCGTTGGGCCCGTCCTCGTAGGGTTTCCATTGTAACCGGGAGGAAAGGAAAGGGGGAGGGTTGGGGGAGGGAAGGGGGAGGGAGGAGGGGAGGGAGGGGGGAGGGGAGGGGGGGAGGGAGAGGGGAGGGAGGGGGGTAGGGGGGAGGGAGGGGGGAGAGGGGGGGATGGGAGGGGGGAGGGGAGGGGGGAAGGGAGGAGGGAAGGGGGGGAGGGAGAGGGGAGGGATGTGGGTAGGGGGGAGGGAGGGAGGGGGACCTCCCCTTTTCCCAGTACCCCTCTTTCCCCGTTGGGCCCGTCCTCGTAGGGTTTCCATTGTAACCGGGAGGAGGGGAGGGTGGGAAGGGGGAGGGAGGGAGGAGGGAGGTGTGGAGGGAGGAGGGGAGGGGAGGGAGGGGAGGGAGGGGGTTAGGGGGGAGGGGGAGGGAGGGGGAGGGAGAGGGGATGGGGGAGGGGAGGGGGAAGGGGGGAGGGAGGGGGACCTCCCCTTTTCCCAGTACTCCTCTTTCCCCGTTGGGCCCGTCCTCGTAGGGTTTCCATTGTAACCGGGAGGGGGGGAGGGAGGGAGGAGGGAGGTGTGGAGGGAGGTGTGGAGGGAGGAGGGGAGGGGGAGGGAGGGGGGGAGGGGAGGGGGAGGGGGGAAGAGGGGTAGGGGGGAGGGGAGGGAGGAGGGGAGGGAGGGGAACTCCCCTTTTCCCAGTACCCCTCTTTCCCCGTTGGGCCCGTCCCCGTAGGGTTTCCATTGTAACCGGGAGGGGGGGAGGGAGGGTGGAAGGAGGGGGAGAGGGGTGGAAGGGTGGAGGGAGGGGGGGAGGGAGTGGGGGAGGGTCGGATGGAGGGAAGGAGGGAGGGGTGAGTTAGGGGCTGAGTGGTGATGGAGGTTGGGATTGAGGGGGGAGAGAGTGGGGATGGAGGTGAGAAGGAGGGGGGAGGAAGAGGTTGAGGGGGAAGTGGGACCTCCCCTTTTCCCAGTACCCCTCTTTCTCCCACCACCAAGCCCCCACCGCAACGACCCCTGTTGTCCCCCTCCCCAGTCCCCATTCTCAGACCCCCCCCATTCTCTTGGAATTAAAAAAAAAACTTTTTTTTAAAAAGTGCTTTTTAATTGCTTGTTTTGAAACATTCGCGGTTAAGTGCTTTTTTAAAAAACATTCGCGGTTAAGTGCTGGTTTTGAAACATTCGCGGCTACTTAGTGCTTCTGTCAGTTGCTTTTCGAGGGAGGGAGTAGGGAGGTGTGGAGGGGGGAAGGGGGGGAGGGAGAGGGGAGGGAAGGGGGTAGGGGGGAGGGGGAGGGAGGGGGGAGGGGGGAAGGGGAGGGAGGGGGGAAGGGGAGGGGGAGGGAGGGGGGGAGGGAGAAGGGAGGGAGGGGGGAGTGAGGGGGGAGGGAGGGGAACCTCCCATTTTCCCAGTACCCCTCTTTCCCCATTGGGCCCGTCCTCGTAGGGTTTCCATTGTAACCGGGAGGAGGGGAGGGAGGGTGGAAGGAGGGGGGAGGGGGAGAGGGATGGAATGGTGGAGGGAGGGGGGAGGGAGTGGGGGAGGGTGGGATGGAGGGAAGGAGGGAGGGGGGGAGTTAGGGGCTGAGTGGTGAAGGAGGTTGGGATTGAGGGGGGAGGGAGGGGGGAGGGAGTGGGGATGGAGGTGAGAAGGAGGGGGGAGGAAGGGGTTGAGGGGGGAAGTGGGACCTCCACTTTTCCCAGTACCCCTCTTTCCCCCACCACCAAGCCCCCTCCGCAACGACCCCTGTTGTCCCCCTCCCCAGTCCCCATTCTCAGACCCCCCCCCCCCCCCCCATTCTCTCTCTCCCCCAGACACACTCTCAGTGCTTTTTTCGAAACACTTGCCCCGGTGGCCCACGAGCATAGGGGCCCAATGCTGATCTGTGTATGATAAGTGACTTGCAATAAAAAAAAATACTTAAAATAGATAAGTGCTTTTTAAGTGCTTGTTTTGAAACATTCACGGTCACATAGTGCTTCTCACTGCGATCTGTTAGTGGTGCTTTTCGACACAATGTAGCACCCATCTCAAACAAGCATTGGGAGGATGGGAGGGAGGGAAGGGGAGGGAGGGAGGAGAGAGGTGTGGAGGGAGGGGGGAAGGGGAGGGGGAACGGGGGGGAGGGAGAGGGGAGGGAGGGGGGATGGGATGGGGGAAGGGGGAGGGAGGGGGACCTCCCCTTTTCCCAGTACCCCTCTTTCCCCGTTGGGCCCGTCCTCGTAGGGTTTCCATTGTAACCGGGAGGAGGGGAGGGAGGGAGGAGGAGGTGTGGAGGGAGGAGGGGAGGGGGGGAGGGGAGGGGGAGGGAGAGGGTTAGGGGGGAGGGGGAGGGGGGAGGGGAGGGGGGAAGGGGAGGGAGGGGGGAGGGGAGGGGGGAAGGGGAGGGAGGGGGACCTCCCCTTTTCCCAGTACCCCTCTTTCCCCGTTGGGCCCGTCCCCGTAGGGTTTCCTTTGTAACCAGAAGGGGGGGAGGGAGGGTGGAAGGAGGGGGGAGGGGGAGAGGGATGGAAGGGTGGAGGGAGGGGGGAGGATGGAGGGAAGGAGGGAGGGGGGGGAGTTAGGGGAGGAGGGATGAGGGAGGTGGGGAGGGAGTTGGGGAGGAGGGGGGGAGGGAGTGGGGATGGAGGTGGGAAGGAGTGGGGAGGAAGGGGTTGAGGGGGGAAGGAGGGGAGGGAGGGAATAGGGGCCCCATGCTGATCTGTGTATGTTAAGTGACTTGCACAACTTTAAAAAACTGGCAGTTGCTTTTCGCAACAATGTTGCAACAATCTCACACAAGCATTGTGACGTCACAAGCTGAAGATGTAAATTTAAAACCGAGCTGATCTCTCATTGGTGCACGGGTGCCATTGTGACATCACGCACTGAAGCCCCTTCAAGAAAAGGGTTAGAAATGAAAATTTATACTTTAATATCTCTCTAGCTTTAAAAAGGTAGCTTCAATTTGAACGAAAGTACTTACAATAGTTGCCCATGTTAATGGTGAATACGGCGGTACAAAAATCGTAGCGCTTTGGTGTACCGTCTGGGAGGAGTAGGGTTTGGCCCCTTCAAGAAAAGTGTTAGAAATGAAAATTTAAACTTTAATATCTCTCTAGCTTTAAAAAGGTAGCTTCAATTTGAACGAAAGTACTTACAATAGTTGCCCACGTTAATGGTGAATACGGCGGTACAAAAATCGTAGCGCTTTGGTGTACCGTCTGGGAGGAGCAGGGTTTGTAAGTTATGGACAGAAATCTTCGGAATCTTCCGTATATACATACGGAATCTTCCGTATATACATACGGAATGTTGGACCGCAGAGTTTTAGTATTATACTAGACCGAGTGGGCCCGTTGGGCCCGTCCTCGTAGGGTTTCCATTGTAACCGGGAGGGGGGGAGGGAGGGTGGAAGGAGGGGGAGAGGGGTGGAAGGGTGGAGGGAGGGGGGGAGGGAGTGGGGGAGGGTCGGATGGAGGGAAGGAGGGAGGGGTGAGTTAGGGGCTGAGTGGTGATGGAGGTTGGGATTGAGGGGGGAGAGAGTGGGGATGGAGGTGGGAAGGAGGGGGAAGGAAGAGGTTGAGGGGGAAGTGGGACCTCCCCTTTTCCCAGTACCCCTCTTTCTCCCACCACCAAGCCCCCACCGCAACGACCCCTGTTGTCCCCCTCCCCAGTCCCCATTCTCAGACCCCCCCCATCTCTTGGAATAAAAAAAAATACTTTTAAAAAAAAAGTGCTTTTTAATTGCTTGTTTTGAAACATTCGCGGTTAAGTGCTTTTTTAAAAAACATTCGCGGTTAAGTGCTGGTTTTGAAACATTCGCGGCTACTTAGTGCTTCTGTCAGTTGCTTTTCGAAGGAGGGAGTAGGGAGGTGTGGAGGGGGGAGGGGAGGGGGAGGGAGGGGGGAGGGGAGGGGGGAAGGGGGGAGGGAGAGGGGAGGGAAGGGGGTAGGGGGGAGGGGGAGGGACGGGGGAGGGGGGAAGGGGAGGGAGGGGGGAAGGGGAGGGGGAGGGAGGGGGGGAGGGAGAAGGGAGGGAGGGGGGAGTGAGGGGGGAGGGAGGGGAACCTCCCATTTTCCCAGTACCCCTCTTTCCCCATTGGGCCCGTCCTCGTAGGGTTTCCATTGTAACCGGGAGGAGGGGAGGGAGGGTGGAAGGAGGGGGGAGGGGGAGAGGGATGGAATGGTGGAGGGAGGGGGAGGGAGTGGGGGAGGGTGGGATGGAGGGAAGGAGGGAGGGGGGGAGTTAGGGGCTGAGTGGTGAAGGAGGTTGGGATTGAGGGGGGAGGGAGGGGGGAGGGAGTGGGGATGGAGGTGGGAAGGAGGGGGGAGGAAGGGGTTGAGGGGGGAAGTGGGACCTCCCCTTTTCCCAGTACCCCTCTTTCCCCCACCACCAAGCCCCCTCCGCAATGACCCCTGTTGTCCCCCTCCCCAGTCCCCATTCTCAGACCCCCCCCCCCATTCTCTCTCTCCCCCAGACACACTCTCAGTGCTTTTTTCGAAACACTTGCCCCGGTGGCCCACGAGCATAGGGGCCCAATGCTGATCTGTGTATGTTAAGTGACTTGCAATAAAAAAAAATACTTTAAAAAAAGATAAGTGCTTTTTAAGTGCTTGTTTTGAAACATTCACGGTCACATAGTGCTTCTCACTGCGATCTGTTAGTGGTGCTTTTCGAAACAATGTAGCACCCATCTCAAACAAGCATTGGGAGGATGGGAGGGAGGGAAGGGGAGGGAGGGAGGAGAGAGGTGTGGAGGGAGGGGGGAAGGGGAGGGGGAACGGGGGGGAGGGAGAGGGGAGGGAGGGGGGATGGGATGGGGGAAGGGGGGAGGGAGGGGGACCTCCCCTTTTCCCAGTACCCCTCTTTCCCCGTTGGGCCCGTCCTCGTAGGGTTTCCATTGTAACCGGGAGGAGGGGAGGGAGGGAGGAGGAGGTGTGGAGGGAGGAGGGGAGGGGGGAGGGGAGGGGGAGGGAGAGGGTTAGGGGGGAGGGGGAGGGGGAGGGGAGGGGGGAAGGGGAGGGAGGGGGACCTCCCCTTTTCCCAGTACCCCTCTTTCCCCGTTGGGCCCGTCCCCATAGGGTTTCCTTTGTAACCAGAAGGGGGGGGAGGGAGGGTGGAAGGAGGGGGGAGGGGGAGAGGGATGGAAGGGTGGAGGGAGGGGGGGAGGATGGAGGGAAGGAGGGAGGGGGGGGAGTTAGGGGAGGAGGGGTGAGGGAGGTGGGGAGGGAGTTGGGGAGGAGGGGGGGAGGGAGTGGGGATGGAGGTGGGAAGGAGTGGGGAGGAAGGGGTGAGGGGGGAAGGGGGGGAGGGAGGGAATAGGGGCCCCATGCTGATCTGTGTATGTTAAGTGACTTGCACAACTTTAAAAAACTGGCAGTTGCTTTTCGCAACAATGTTGCAACAATCTCACACAAGCATTGTGACGTCACAAGCTGAAGATGTAAATTTAAAACCGAGCTGATCTCTCATTGGTGCACGGGTGCCATTGTGACATCACGCACTGAAGCCCCTTCAAGAAAAGGGTTAGAAATGAAAATTTATACTTTAATATCTCTCTAGCTTTAAAAAGGTAGCTTCAATTTGAACGAAAGTACTTACAATAGTTGCCCATGTTAATGGTGAATACGGCGGTACAAAAATCGTAGCGCTTTGGTGTACCGTCTGGGAGGAGTAGGGTTTGGACCCTTCAAGAAAAGTGTTAGAAATGAAAATTTAAACTTTAATATCTCTCTAGCTTTAAAAAGGTAGCTTCAATTTGAACGAAAGTACTTACAATAGTTGCCCATGTCAATGGTGAATACGGCGGTACAAAAATCGTAGCGCTTTGGTGTACCGTCTGGGAGGAGCAGGGTTTGTAAGTTATGGACAGAAATCTTCGGAATCTTCCGTATATACATACGGAATCTTCCGTATATACATACGGAATGTTGGACCGCAGAGTTTTAGTATTATACTAGACCGAGTGGGCCCGTTGGGCCCGTCCTCGTAGGGTTTCCATTGTAACCGGGAGGGGAGGAAAGGGGGAGGGTTGGGGGAGGGAAGGGGGAGGGAGGAGGGAGGGGAGGGGGGGAGGGGGGAGGGAGAGGGGAGGGAGGGGGGTAGGGGGGAGGGAGGGGGGAATGGGAGGGGGAGGGGGGAAGGGAGGAGGGAAGGGGGGGAGGGAGAGGGGAGGGGGGAGGGAGGGAGGGGGACCTCCCCTTTTCCCAGTACCCCTCTTTCCCCGTTGGGCCCGTCCTCGTAGGGTTTCCATTGTAACCGGGAGGGGAGGGCGGGAAGGGGGAGGGAGGGAGGAGGGAGGTGTGGAGGGAGGAGGGGAGGGGAGGGAGGGGGGAGGGGAGGGAGGGGGGTAGGGGGGAGGGGGAGGGAGAGGGGAGGGGGGAGGGGAGGGGGAAGGGGGGAGGGAGGGGACCTCCCCTTTTCCCAGTACTCCTCTTTCCCCGTTGGGCCCGTCCTCGTAGGGTTTCAATTGTAACCGGGAGGGGGGAGGGAGGGTGGAAGGAGGGGGGAGAGGGATGGAAGGGTGGAGGGAGGGGGGGAGGGATTGGGGAGGGAGGGAAGGAGGGAGGGGGGAGTTAGGGGGGAGGGGGGAGGGAGTTGGGGAGGGAGGGGGAGGAGGGGGGGAGGGAGTGGGGATGGAGGTGGGAAGGAGGGGGGATGAAGGGGTTGAGGGGGAAGGGGGACCTCCCCTTTTCCCAGTACCCCTCTTTCCCCGTTGGGCCTGTCCTCATAGGGTTTCCATTGTAACCGGGAGGGGGGGGGGAGGGAGGAGGGAGGTGTGAAGGGAGGAGGGGAGGGGGAGGGAGGGGGGAGGGGAGGGGGAAGGGGAGGGGGGAAGGGGGTAGGGGGAGGGGAGGGAGGGGGATCTCCCCTTTTCCCAGTACCCCTCTTTCCCCGTTGGGCTCGTCCCCGTAGGGTTTCCATTGTAACCGGGAGGGGGGGAGGGAGGGTGGAAGGAGGTGGGAGGGGGAGAGGGATGGAAGGGTGGAGGGAGGGGGCAGGGAGTGGGGGAGGGTGGGATGGAGGGAAGGAGGGAGGGGGGGAGTTAGGGGCTGTGTGATGATGGAGGTTGGGATTGAGGGGGGAGGGAGGGGGGGAGCGAGTGGGGATGGAGGTGGGAAGGAGGGGGGAGGAAGGGGTTGAGGGGGGAAGTGGAACCTCCCCTTTTCCCAGTACCCCTCTTTCCCCCACCACCAAGCCCCCTCCGCAACGACCCCTGTTGTCCCCCTCCCCAGTCCCCATTCTCAGACCCCCCCCATTCTCTCTCTCCCCCAGACACACTCTCAGTGCTTTTTTCGAAACACTTGCCCCGGTGGCCCACGAGCATAGGGGCCCAATGCTGATTTCTGTATGTTAAGTGACTTGCAATAAAAAAAAATACTTTAAAAAAAGATAAGTGCTTTTTAAGTGCTTGTTTTGAAACATTCGCGGTCACATAGTGCTTCTCACTGCGATCTGTTAGTGGTGCTTTTCGAAACAATGTAGCACCCATCTCAAACAAGCATTGGGAGGATGGGAGGGAGGGAAGGGGAGGGAGGGAGGAGAGAGGTGTGGAGGGAGGGGGGAAGGGGAGGGGGGAACGGGGGAAGGGGGAGGGAGAGGGGAGGGAGGGGGGATGGGATGGGGGAAGGGGGAGGGAGGGGGACCTCCCCTTTTCCCAGTACCCCTCTTTCCCCGTTGGGCCCGTCCTCGTAGGGTTTCCATTGTAACCGGGAGGAGGGGAGGGAGGGAGGAGGGAGGTGTGGAGGGAGGAGGGGAGGGGGGGAGGGGAGGGGGGAAGGGGGAGGGAGAGGGTTAGGGGGGAGGGGGAGGGGGGAAGGGGAGGGAGGGGGACCTCCCCTTTTCCCAGTACCCCTCTTTCCCCGTTGGGCCCGTCCCCGTAGGGTTTCCTTTGTAACCAGAAGGGGGGGAGGGAGGGTGGAAGGAGGGGGGAGGGGGAGAGGGATGGAAGGGTGGAGGGAGGGGGGGGAGGATGGAGGGAAGGAGGGAGGGGGGGGAGTTAGGGGAGGAGGGGTGAGGGAGGTGGGGAGGGAGTTGGGGAGGAGGGGGGAGGGAGTGGGGATGGAGGTGGGAAGGAGTGGGGAGGAAGGGGTTGAGGGGGGAAGGGGGGGAGGGAGGGAATAGGGGCCCCATGCTGACCTGTGTATGTTAAGTGACTTGCACAACTTTAAAAAACTGGCAGTTGCTTTTCGCAACAATGTTGCAACAATCTCACACAAGCATTGTGACGTCACAAGCTGAAGATGTAAATTTAAAACCGAGCTGATCTCTCATTGGTGCACGGGTGCCATTGTGACATCACGCGCTGAAGCCCCTTCAAGAAAAGGGTTAGAAATGAAAATTTAAACTTTAATATCTCTCTAGCTTTAAAAAGGTAGCTTCAATTTGAACGAAAGTACTTACAATAGTTGCCCACGTTAATGGTGAATATGGCGGTACAAAAATCGTAGCGCTTTGGTGTAACTTCAGGGAGGAGTAGGGTTTGTAAGTTATGGACAGAAATTCTTCGGAATCTTCCGTACATACACATATACATACATACATACGGAATGTTGGACCGCAGAGTTTTAGTAGTATATAGATAGACTAGACCGAGTGGGCCCGTTGGGCCCGTCCTCGTAGGGTTTCCATTGTAACCGGGAGGAGGGGAGGGCGGGAAGGGGGAGGGAGGGAGGAGGGAGGTGTGGAGGGAGGAGGGGAGGGGAGGGAGGGGGGAGGGGGAGGGAGGGGGAGGGAGAGGGGAGGGAGGAGGGGATTGAGGGGGACCTCCCCTTTTCCCAGTACTCCTCTTTCTCCGTTGGGCCCGTCCTCGTAGGGTTTCAATTGTAACCGGGAGGGGGGGAGGGAGGGTGGAAGGAGGGGGGAGAGGGATGGAAGGGTGGAGGGAGGGGGGGAGGGATTGGGGAGGGAGGGATGGAGGGAAGGAGGGAGGGGGGAGTTAGGGGGGAGGGGGGAGGGAAGGGGAGGGAGTTGGGGAGGGGGAGGAGGGGGGGTGGGAGTGGGGATGGAGGTGGGAAGGAGGGGGGATGAAGGGGTTGAGGGGGGAAGGAGGACCTCCCCTTTTCCCAGTACCCCTCTTTCCCCGTTGAGCCCGTCCTCATAGGGTTTCCATTGTAACCGTGAGGGGGGGAGGGGGGGAGGGATGGAGGAGGGAGGTGTGGAGGGAGGAGGGGAGGGGGAGGGAGGGGGGAGGGGAGGGGGGAAGGGGAGGGGGAAGGGGGGAGGGGAGGGAGGGGGATCTCCCCTTTTCCCAGTACCCCTCTCTCCCCGTTGGGCCCGTCCCCGTAGGGTTTCCATTGTAACCGGGAGGGGGGAGGGAGGGTGGAAGGAGGGGGGAGGGGGAGAGGGATGGAAGGGTGGAGGGAGGGGGTGGGAGTGGGGGAGGGAGGGATGGAGGGAAGGAGGGAGGGGGGGAGTTAGGGGGGAGGGTTGAGGGAGGTGGAGAGGGATGGGGAGGGAGGGGGAGGAGGGGGGAGGGAGTGGGGATGGAGATGGGAAGGAGGGGGAGGAAGGGGTTGAGGGGTGAAGGGGACCTCCCCTTTTCCCAGTACCCCTCTTTCCTCCACCACCAAGCCCCCTCCGCAACGACCCCTGTTGTCCCCATCCCCAGTCCCCATTCTCAGACCCCCCCCCCATTCTCTCTTTCCCCCAGACACACTCTCAGTGCTTTTTTCGAAACACTTGCCCCGGTGGCCCACGAGTATAGGGGCCCAATGCTGATCTGTGTATGTTAAGTGACTTGCAATTAAAAAAAATACTTTAAAAAAAGATAAGTGCTTTTTAAGTGCTCGTTTTGAAACATTCGCGGTCACATAGTGCTTCTCACTGCGATCTGTTAGTGGTGCTTTTCGAAACAATTTTGCACCCATCTCACACAAGCATTTGGAGGTTTGGAGGGAGGGAAGGGGAGGGAGGGAGGAGGGAGGTGTGGAGGGAGGAGGGGGAGGGAGGGGGGAAGGGGAGGGGGGAAGGGGGGAGGGGGAAGGGAGAGGGGAGAGATGGGTGATGGGATGGGGGAAGGGGGGAGGGAGGGGGACCTCCCCTTTTCCCAGTACCCCTCTTTCCCCGTTGGTCCCGTCCCCGTAGGGTTTCCATTGTAACCGTGAGGGGGGAGGGAGGGTGGAAGGAGGGTGGAGGGGGACAGGGGTGGAGGGAGGGGGGAGGGATTGGTGGATGGAGGGATTGTGGGAATGAGGGATGGGGGAGTTAGGTGGGGAGTGTTGAGGGATGGGGGAGGGAGTTTTGGAGGGAGGGGGTGGAGGGGAGGGGGAAGGGAGGGAGAGGGGGAGGGGGGAGGGGGGAAGGGGAGGGAGGGGGACCTCCCCTTTTCCCAGTACCCCT
Organism: Rhinoraja longicauda; assembly: GCF_053455715.1. Taxonomy (NCBI): domain Eukaryota; kingdom Metazoa; phylum Chordata; class Chondrichthyes; order Rajiformes; family Arhynchobatidae; genus Rhinoraja; species Rhinoraja longicauda. Next base: position 14,607 of record NW_027602116.1, on the reverse strand, counting down.
CTTTCCCCGTTGGGCCCGTCTCCGTAGAGTTTCCATTGTAACCGGGAGGGGGGGAGGGAGGGTGGAAGGAGGGGGGAGGGGGAGAGGGATGGAAGGGTGGAGGGAGGGGGGAGGGAGTGGGGGAGTGTGGGATGGAGGGAAGGAGGGAGGGGGGGAGTTAGGGGCTGAGTGGTGATGGAGGTTGGAATTGAGGGGGGAGGGAGGGGGGGAGGGAGTGGGGATGGAGGTGGGAAGGAGGGGGGAGGAAGGGGTTGAGGGGGGAAGTGGGACCTCCCCTTTTCCCAGTATCCCTCTTTCCCCCACCACCAAGCCCCCTCCGCAACGACCCCTGTTGTCCCCCTCCCCAGTCCCCATTCTCAGACCCCCCCCCATTCTCTCTCTCCCCCAGACACACTCAGTGCTTTTTTCGAAACACTTGCCCCGGTGGCCCACGAGCATAGGGGCCCAATGCTGATCTGTGTATGTTAAGTGACTTGCAATTAAAAAAAAACTTTAAAAAAAGATAAGTGCTTTTTAAGTGCCTGTTTTGAAACATTCACGGTCACATAGTGCTTCTCACTGCGATCTGTTAGTGGTGCTTTTCGAAACAATGTAGCACCCATCTCAAACAAGCATTGGGAGGATGGGAGGGAGGGAAGGGGAGGGAGGGAGGAGAGAGGTGTGGAGGGAGGGGGGAAGGGGAGGGGGGAACGGGGGGAAGGGGGAGGGAGAGGGGAGGGAGGGGGGATGGGATGGGGGAAGGGGGGAGGGAGGGGGACCTCCCCTTTTCCCAGTACCCCTCTTTCCCCGTTGGGCCCGTCCTCGTAGGGTTTCCATTGTAACCGGGAGGAGGGGAGGGAGGGAGGAGGGAGGTGTGGAGGGAGGAGGGGAGGGGGGAGGGGAGGGGGGAAGGGGGAGGGAGAGGGTTAGGGGGGAGGGGGAGGGGGGAGGGGAGGGGGGAAGGGGAGGGGGGAAGGGGAGGGAGGGGGACCTCCCCTTTTCCCAGTACCCCTCTTTCCCCGTTGGGCCCGTCCCCGTAGGGTTTCCTTTGTAACCAGAAGGGGGGGAGGGAGGGTGGAAGGAGGGGGGAGGGGGAGAGGGATGGAAGGGTGGAGGGAGGGGGGGAAGGATGGAGGGAAGGAGGGAGGGGGGGGAGTTAGGGGAGGAGGGGTGAGGGAGGTGGGGAGGGAGTTGGGGAGGAGGGGGGGAGGGAGTGGGGATGGAGGTGGGAAGGAGTGGGGAGGAAGGGGTTGAGGGGGGAAGGGAGGGAGGGAATAGGGGCCCCATGCTGATCTGTGTATGTTAAGTGACTTGCACAACTTTAAAAAACTGGCAGTTGCTTTTCGCAACAATGTTGCAACAATCTCACACAAGCATTGTGACGTCACAAGCTGAAGATGTAAATTTAAAACCGAGCTGATCTCTCATTGGTGCACGGGTGCCATTGTGACATCACGCGCTGAAGCCCCTTCAAGAAAAGGGTTAGAAATGAAAATTTATACTTTAATATCTCTCTAGCTTTAAAAAGGTAGCTTCAATTTGAACGAAAGTACTTACAATAGTTGCCCATGTTAATGGTGAATACGGCGGTACAAAAATCGTAGCGCTTTGGTGTACCGTCTGGGAGGAGTAGGGTTTGGCCCCTTCAAGAAAAGTGTTAGAAATGAAAATTTAAACTTTAATATCTCTCTAGCTTTAAAAAGGTAGCTTCAATTTGAACGAAAGTACTTACAATAGTTGCCCACGTCAATGGTGAATACGGCGGTACAAAAATCGTAGCGCTTTGGTGTACCGTCTGGGAGGAGCAGGGTTTGTAAGTTATGGACAGAAATCTTCGGAATCTTCCGTATATACATACGGAATCTTCCGTATATACATACGGAATGTTGGACCGCAGAGTTTTAGTATTATACTAGACCGAGTGGGCCCGTTGGGCCCGTCCTCGTAGGGTTTCCATTGTAACCGGGAGGGGAGGAAAGGGGGAGGGTTGGGGGAGGGAAGGGGGAGGGAGGAGGGGGGGGGAGGGGGGGAGGGGAGGGGGATGGAGAGGGGAGGGAGGGGGGTAGGGGGGAGGGAGAGGGGGGGATGGGAGGGGGGAGGGGGGAAGGGAGGAGGGAAGGGGGGAGGGAGAGGGGAGGGAGGTGGGTAGGGGGGAGGGAGGGAGGGGGACCTCCCCTTTTCCCAGTACCCCTCTTTCCCCGTTGGGCCCGTCCTCGTAGGGTTTCCATTGTAACCGGGAGGAGGGGAGGGCGGGAAGGGGGAGGGAGGGAGGAGGGAGGTGTGGAGGGAGGAGGGGAGGGGAGGGGAGGGAGGGGGAGGGGAGGGAGGGGGTAGGGGGGAGGGGGAGGGGAGAGGGGAGGGGGAGGGGAGGGGGAAGGGGGGAGGGGGAAGGGGGGAGGGAGGGGGACCTCCCCTTTTCCCAGTACTCCTCTTTCCCCGTTGGGCCCGTCCTCGTAGGGTTTCAATTGTAACCGGGAGGGGGGGAGGGAGGGTGGAAGGAGGGGGGAGAGGGATAGAAGGGTGGAGGGAGGGGGGGAGGGATTGGGGAGGGAGGGAAGGAGGGAGGGGGGAGTTAGGGGGGAGGGGGGAGGGAGTTGGGGAGGGAGGGGGAGGAGGGGGGGAGGGAGTGGGGATGGAGGTGGGAAGGAGGGGGGATGAAGGGGTTGAGGGGGGAAGGGGGACCTCCCCTTTTCCCAGTACCCCTCTTTCCCCGTTGGGCCTGTCCTCATACGGTTTCCATTGTAACCGGGAGGGGGGGAGGGAGGGAGGAGGGAGGTGTGGAGGGAGGAGGGGGAGGGGAGGGGGGAAGGGGAGGGGGGAAGGGGGTAGGGGGAGGGGAGGGAGGGGGATCTCCCCTTTTCCCAGTACCCCTCTTTCCCCGTTGGGCTCGTCCCCGTAGGATTTCCATTGTAACCGGGAGGGGGGGAGGGAGGGTGGAAGGAGGTGGGAGGGGGAGAGGGATGGAAGGGTGGAGGGAGGGGGCAGGGAGTGGGGGAGGGTGGGATGGAGGGAAGGAGGGAGGGGGGGAGTTAGGGGCTGAGTGGTGATGGAGGTTGGGATTGAGGGGGGAGGGAGGGGGGGAGCGAGTGGGGATGGAGGTGGGAAGGAGGGGGGAGGAAGGGGTTGAGGGGGGAAGTGGAACCTCCCCTTTTCCCAGTACCCCTCTTTCCCCCACCACCAAGCCCCCTCCGCAACGACCCCTGTTGTCCCCCTCCCCAGTCCCCATTCTCAGACCCCCCCCCCCCCATTCTCTCTCTCCCCCAGACACACTCTCAGTGCTTTTTTCGAAACACTTGCCCCGGTGGCCCACGAGCATAGGGGCCCAATGCTGATCTGTGTATGTTAAGTGACTTGCAATAAAAAAAAATATTTAAAAAAATATAAGTGCTTTTTAAGTGCTTGTTTTGAAACATTCGCGGTCACATAGGGCTTCTCACTGCGATCTGTTAGTGGTGCTTTTCGAAACAATGTAGCACCCCATCTCAAACAAGCATTGGAGGGATGGGAGGGAGGGAAGGGGAGGGAGGAGAGAGAGAGGAGTGTGGGGGAGAGGGGGAAGGGGAGGGAGGAACGGAGGAAGGGGAGGGAGAGGGAGGAGGGGGGAGATGGGATGGAGGGAAGGGATGGGGGAAGGGGGGGAGGGAGGGGGACCTCCCTTTTCCCAGTACCCACTCTTTCCCCGTTGGGCCGTCCTCGTAGGGTTTCCATTGTAACCGGGAGGAGAGGGAGGGAGGGAGGGAGGGAGGTGTGGAGGGAGGAGGGGAGGGGGGGGGGAGGGGAGGGGGGAAGGGGGAGGGAGAGGGTTAGGGGGGGAGGGGGAGGGGGGAGGGGAGGGGGGAAGGGGAGGGAGGGGGACCTCCCCCTTTTCCCAGTACCCCTCTTCCCCCGTTGGGCCCGTCCCCGTAGGGTTTCCTTTGTAACCAGAAGGGGGGGAGGGATGAGTGGAAGGAGGGGGGAGGGGGAGAAGGGATGAAGGGTGGAGGGATGGAGGGGGGAGGATGGAGGGAAGGAGGAGAAGAGGGGGGGAGTTAGGGGAGGAGGGGGTGAGGGAGGTGGGGAGGGGAGTTTGGGAGGGAGGGAGGGGGAGGGAGTGGGGATGGAGGTGGGAAGTAGTGGGGAGGAAGGGGTTGGAGGGGGGAAGGGGGGGGAGGGAGGTAATAGGGGCCCCATGCTGATCTGTTTATGTTAAGTGACTTGCACAACTTTAAAAAACTGGCAGTTGCTTTTCGCAACAATGTTGCAACAATCTCACACAAGCATTGTGACGTCACAAGCTGAAGATGTAAATTTAAAACCGAGCTGATCTCTCATTGGTGCACGGGTGCCATTGTGACATCACGCGCTGAAGCCCCTTCAAGAAAAGGGTTAGAAATGAAATTTAAACTTTAATATCTCTCTAGCTTAAAAAGTAGCTTCAATTTGAACGAAAGTACTTACAATAGTTGCCCAGGTTAATGGTGAATATGGCGGTACAAAAATCGTAGCGCTTTGGTGTACCTTCAGGAGGAGTAGGGTTTGTAAGTTATGGACAGAAACTCTTCGGAATCTTCCGTATATACACACATACACACATACACACATACACACATACATACGGAATGTTATACTAGACCGAGTGGGCCCGTTGGGCCCGTCCTCGTAGGGTTTCCATTGTAACCGGGAGGGGAGGAAAGGGGGAGGGTTGGGGGAGGGAAGGGGGAGGGAGGAGGGGAGGGAGGGAGGGGGGTAGGGGGAGGGAGGGGGGAGAGGGGGGATGGGAGGGGGGAGGGGAGGGGGAAGGGAGGAGGAAGGGGGGGAGGGAGAGGGGAGGGAGGTGGGTAGGGGGGAGGGAGGGAGGGAGGGGGACCTCCCCTTTTCCCAGTACCCCTCTTTCCCGTTGGGCCCGTCCTCGTAGGGTTTCCATTGTAACCGGGAGGAGGGAGGGCGGGAAGGGGGAGGGAGGGAGGAGGGAGGTGTGGAAGGAGGAGGGGAGGGGAGGGAGGGGGGAGGGGAGGGAGGGGGTAGGGGGGAGGGGGAGGGAGAGGGGGAAGGGGAGGGGGGAGGGAGGGGGACCTCCCCTTTTCCCAGTACTCCTCTTTCCCGTTGGGCCCGTCCTCGTAGGGTTTCAAGGAAGGGGGAGAGGGATGGAAGGGTGGAGGGAGGGGGGGAGGGATTGGGGAGGGAGGGATGGAGGGAGGGGGGAGTTAGGGGGGAGGGGGGAGGGAGTTGGGGAGGGAGGAGGAGGGGAGGGAGTGGGGATCTCCTCTTTTCCCAGTACCCCTCTTTCCCCGTTGGGCCCGTCCCCGTAGGGTTTCCATTGTAACCGGGAGGGGGGGAGGGAGGGTGGAAGGAGGGGGGAGGGGGAGAGGGATGGAAGGGTGGAGGGAGGGGGGAGGGATTGGGGGAGGGTGGGATGGAGGGAAGGAGGGAGGGGGGGAGTTAGGGGCTGAGTGGTGATGGAGGTTGGGATTGAGGGGGGAGAGAGTGGGGATGGAGGTGGGAAGGAGGGGGGAGGAAGAGGTTGAGGGGGAAGTGGGACCTCCCCTTTTCCCAGTACCCCTCTTTCCCCCACCACCAAGCCCCCACCGCAACGACCCCTGTTGTCCCCCTCCCCAGTCCCCATTCTCAGACCCCCCCCCCATTCTCTTGGAATAAAAAAAAATACTTTAAAAAAAATAAGTGCTTTTTAATTGCTTGTTTTGAAACATTCGCGGTTAAGTGCTTTTTAAAAAAACATTCGCGGTTAAGTGCTGGTTTTGAAACATTCGCGGCTACTTAGTGCTTCTGTCAGTTGCTTTTCGAAACAATGTTGCAACCATCTCACACAAGCATTGGGAGGATGGGAGGGAGGGAAGGGGAGGGAGGGAGGGAAGGGGAGGGAGGGAGGAGGGAGGTGTGGAGGGAGGAGGGGAGGGAGGGGGGAAGGGGAGGGGGGAAGGGGGCGGGAGAGGGGAGGGAGGGGGGATGGGATGGGGAAGGGGGGAGTGAGGGGGACCTCCCCTTTTCCCAGTACCCCTCTTTCCCCGTTGGGCCCGTCCTCGTAGGGTTTCCATTGTAACCGGGAGGAGGGGAGGGAGGGAAGGGGGAGGGAGGTGTGGAGGGAGGGGAGGGGGAGGGAGGGGGAGGGGAGGGGGGAAGGGGGGAGGGGGAGGGAGAGGGGGAGGGAGGGGGGAGGGGGGAAGGGGGGTGAGGGGGGGAGGGAGAGGGGTAGGGGGGGAGGGGAGGGGAAGGGGAGGGAGGGGGACCTCCCCTTTTCCCAGTACCCCTCTTTCTCCGTTGGGCCCATCCTCGTAGGGTTTCCATTGTAACCGGGAGGAGGGGAGGGGGGGAAGGGGGAGGGAGGGAGGTGTGGAGGGTGGAGGGGGAGGGGGAGGGAGGGGGGAGGGGAGGGGGGAAGGGGGGGAGGGAGGGGGGTTGGAGGTGGGAAGGAGTGGGGAGGAAGGGGTTGAGGGGGAAGGGGGGGGAGGGAGGGAATAGGGGCCCCATGCTGATCTGTGTATGTTAAGTGACTCGCACAACTTTTAAAAACTGGCAGTTGCTTTTCGCAACAATGTTGCAACATCTCACACAAGCATTGTGACGTCACAAGCTGAAGACCTTGAAAAAAAAGTCAGAAAAAAAATCATGTAAATTTAAAGTAGTAAACACCCAATAGCAGCTGCTTGTCCATCGCGAGCTGATCTCTCATTGGTGCACGGGTGCCATTGTGACATCACGCGCTGAAGCCCCTTCAAGAAAAGTGTTAAAAATGAAAATTTAAACTTTAATATCTCTCTAGCTTTAAAAAGGTAGCTTCAATTTGAACGAAAGTACTTACAATAGTTGCCCAGGTTAATGGTGAATATGGCGGTACAAAAATCGTAGCGCTTTGGGTGTAACTTCAGGGAGGAGTAGGGTTTGTAAGTTATGGACAGAAACTCTTCGGAATCTTCCGTACATACACATATACATCCGGAATGTTGGACCGCAGAGTTTTAGTAGTATACTAGACCGAGTGGGCCCGTTGGGCCCGTCCTCGTAGGGTTTCCATTGTAACCGGGAGGGGAGGAAAGGGGGAGGGTTGGGGGAGGGAAGGGGGAGGGAGGAGGGGAGGGAGGGGAGGGGGAGGGAGAGGGGAGGGAGGGGGGTAGGGAGGACGGAGGGGGAGAGGGGGGGATGGGAGGGGGGAGGGGAGGGGGGGAGGGAGGAGGGAAGGGGGGGAGGGTGAGGGGAGGGAGGTGGGTAGGGGGAGGGAGGGAGGGGGACCTCCCCTTTTCCCAGTACCCCTCTTTCCCCGTTGGGCCCGTCCTCGTAGGGTTTCCATTGTAACCGGGAGGAGGGGAGGGCGGGAAGGGGGAGGGAGGGAGGAGGGAGGTGTGGAGGGAGGAGGGGAGGGGAGGGAGGGGGAGGGGGGGAAGTGGAGGGGGGAAGGGGAGGGAGAGGGAGAGGGGAGGGAGGGGGGATGGGATGGGGAAAGGGGGGAGGGAGGGGGACCTCCCCTTTTCCCAGTACTCCTCTTTCCCCGTTGGGCCCGTCCTCGTAGGGTTTCAATTGTAACCGGGAGGGGGGGAGGGAGGGTGGAAGGAGGGGGGAGAGGGATGGAAGGGTGGAGGGAGGGGGGGAGGGATTGGGGAGGGAGGGATGGAGGGAGGGGGGAGTTAGGGGGGGGAGGGGGGAGGGAGTTGGGGAGGGAGGGGGAGGAGGGGGGGAGGGAGTGGGGATGGAGGTGGGAAGGAGGGGGAATGAAGGGGTTGAGGGGGGAAGGGGGACCTCCCCTTTTCCCAGTACCCCTCTTTCCCCGTTGGGCCCGTCCTCATAGGGTTTCCATTGTAACCGGGAGGGGGGGAGGGAGGTGTGGAGGGAGGAGGGGAGGGGGAGGAGGGGGGGAGGGGAGGGGGGAAGGGGAGGGGGAAGGGGGGAGGGGGTAGGGGGGAGGGGAGGGAGGGGGACCTCCCCTTTTCCCCAGTACCCCTCTTTCCCCGTTGGGCCCCGTCCCCGTAGGGTTTCTATTGTAACCGGGAGGGGGGAGGGAGGATGGAAGGAGGGGGGAGGGGGAGAGGGATGGAAGGGTGGATTGATTGGGGGAGGGAGGGATGGAGGGAAGGAGGGAGGGGGGGAGTTAGGGGGGAGGTTTGAGGGAGGTGGGGAGGGAGGGGGAGGGAGTTGGGGAGGGAGGGGGAGGAGGGGGGAGGGAGTGGGGATGGAGGTGGGAAGGAAGGGGTTGAGGGGTGAAGGGGGACCTCCCATTTTCCCAGTACCCCTCTTTCCCCCACCACCAAGCCCCCTCCGCAACGACCCCTGTTGTCCCCCTCCCCAGTCCCCATTCTCAGACCCCCCCCCCCCATTCTCTCTCTCCCCCAGACACACTCCAAGTGCTGTTTCGCAACACTTGCCCCGGTGGCCCACGAGCACAGAGGCCCCATGTTGATCTGTGTATGTTAAGTGACTTGCAATAAAAAAGACTACTTGAAAACAGTGGTTTAAAGTGGTTTAAAGTGCTGTTTTTGCTACATTCGCGGTCATTTAGTGCTTCTCACGACCACGGTCATTTAGTGCTTCTCACTGCGATCTGTTAGTGGTGCTTTTCGAAACAATGTAGCACCCATCTCAAACAAGCATTGGGAGGATGGGAGGGAGGGAAGGGGAGGGAGGGAGGAGAGAGGTGTGGAGGGAGGAGGGGAGGGAGGGGGAAGGGGAGGGGGGAACGGGGGGGAAGGGGGAGGGAGAGGGGAGGGAGGGGGGATGGGATGGGGGAAGGGGGGAGGGAGGGGGACCTCCCCTTTTCCCAGTACCCCTCTTTCCCCGTTGGGGCCCGTCCTCGTAGGGTTTCCATTGTAACCGGGAGGAGGGGAGGGAGGGAGGAGGGAGGTGTGGAGGGAGGAGGGGAGGGGGGGAGGGGAGGGGGGAAGGGGGAGGGAGAGGGTTAGGGGGGGAGGGGGATGGGGGAGGGGGGTAAGGGGAGGGAGGGGGACCTCCCCTTTTCCCAGTACCCCTCTTTCCCCGTTGGGCCCGTCCCCGTAGGGTTTCCTTTGTAACCAGAAGGGGGGGAGGGAGGGTGGAAGGAGGGGGGAGGGGGAGAGGGATGGAAGGGTGGAGGGAGTGGGGGAGGGATGGAGGGAAGGAGGGAGGGGGGGGAGTTAGGGGAGGAGGGGTGAGGGAGGTGGGGAGGGAGTTGGGGAGGAGGGGGGGGAGGGAGTGGGGATGGAGGTGGGAAGGAGTGCGGAGGAAGGGGTTGAGGGGGGAAGGGGGGGAGGGAGGGAATAGGGGCCCCATGCTGATCTGTGTATGTTAAGTAACTCGCACAACTTTAAAAAACTGGCAGTTGCTTTTCGCAACAATGTTGCAAACCATCTCACACAAGCATTGTGACGTCACAAGCTGAAGACCTTGAAAAAAAAGGTCAGAAAAAAAATTATGTAAATTTAAAACCGAGCTGATCTCTCATTGGTGCACGGGTGCCATTGTGACATCACGCGCTGAAGCCCCTTCAAGAAAAGGGTTAGAAATGAGAAATTTTAACTTTAATATCTCTCTAGCTTTAAAAAGGTAGCTTCAATTTGAACGAAAGTACTTACAATAGTTGCCCATGTTAATGGTGAATATGGCGGTACAAAAATCGTAGCGCTTTGGTGTACCGTCTGGGAGGAGTAGGGTTTGTAAGTTATGGACAGAATCTTCGGAATCTTCCGTACATACACACGGAATGTTTGCGTACATACACACGGAATGTTGGACCGCAGAGTTTTGGTAGTATACTAGACCGAGTGGGCCCGTTGGGCCCGTCCTCGTAGGGTTTCCATTGTAACCGGGAGGGGAGGAAAGGGGGAGGGTTGGGGGAGGGAAGGGGAGGGAGGAGGGGAGGGAGGGGGGGAGGGGAGGGGGAGGGTGAGGGGAGGGAGGGGGGTAGGGGGAGGGAGGGGGGAGAGGGGGGGATGGGAGGGGGGAGGGGAGGGGGGGTAGGGGAGGAGGGAAGGGGGGGAGGGAGAGGGGAGGGAGGTGGGTAGGGGGGAGGGAGGGAGGGGGACCTCCCCTTTTCCCAGTACCCCTCTTTCCCCGTTGGGCCCGTCCTCGTAGGGTTTCCATTGTAACCGGGAGGAGGGGAGGGCGGGAAGGTGGAGGAGGGAGGAGGGAGGTGTGGAGGGAGGAGGGGAGGGGAGGGAGGGGGGAGGGGGGGAGGGGGGAAGGGGGGAAGGGGGAGGGAGAGGGGAGGGAGGGGGATGGGATGGGGGGAAGGGGGGAGGAAGGGGGGGAGGGAGGGGGACCTCCCCTTTTCCCAGTACTCCTCTTTCCCCGTTGGGCCCGTCCTCATAGGGTTTCAATTGTAACCGGGAGGGGGGGAGGGAGGGTGGGAAGGAGGGGGGAGAGGGATGGAAGGGTGGAGGGAGGGAAGGAGGGATTGGGGAGGGAGGGATGGAGGGAGGGGGGAGTTAGGGGGGAGGGGGGAGGGAGGGGGGAGGGAGTTGGGGAGGGAGGGGGAGGAGGGGGGGAGGGAGTGGGGATGGAGGTGGGAAGGAGGGGGGATGAAGGGGTTGAGGGGGGAAGGGGGGACCTCCCCTTTTCCCAGTACCCCTCTTTCCCCGTTGGGCCCGTCCTCATAGGGTTTCCATTGTAACCGGGAGGGGGGGAGGGAGGGAGGAGGGAGGTGTGGAGGGAGGTGTGGAGGGAGGAGGGGAGGGGGAGGGAGGGGGGAGGGGTTAGGGGGGAGGGGAGGGAGGGGGGACCTCCCCTTTTCCCAGTACCCCTCTTTCCCCGTTGGGCCCGTCCCCGTAGGGTTTCTATTGTAACCGGGAGGGGGGAGGGGAGGGTGGAAGGAGGGGGGAGGGGGAGAGGGATGGAAGGGTGGATGGATTGGGGGAGGGAGGGATGGAGGGGGGGAGTTAGGGGGGAGGTTTGAGGGAGGTGGGGAGGGAGGGGGAGGGAGTTGGGGAGGGAGGGGGAGGAGGGGGGGAGGGAGTGGGGATGGAGGTGGGAAGGAAGGGGTTGAGGGGTGAAGGGGGACCTCCCATTTTCCCAGTACCCCTCTTTCCCCCACCACCAAGCCCCCTCCGCAACGACCCCTGTTGTCCCCCTCCCCAGTCCCCATTCTCAGACCCCCCCCCCCATTCTCTCTCTCCCCCAGACACACTCCAAGTGCTGTTTCGCAACACTTGCCCCGGTGGCCCACGAGCATAGAGGCCCCATGTTGATCTGTGTATGTTAAGTGACTTGCAATAAAAAGACTACTTGAAAACCGTGGTTTAAAGTGGTTTAAAGTGCTGTTTTTGCTACATCGCGGTCATTTAGCGCTTCTCACGACCACGGTCATTTAGTGCTTCTCACTGCGATCTGTTAGTGGTGCTTTTCGAAACAATGTAGCACCCATCTCAAACAAGCATTGGGAGGATGGGAGGGAGGGAAGGGGAGGGAGGGAGGAGAGAGGTGTGGAGGGAGGAGGGGAGGGAGGGGGAAGGGGAGGGGGGAACGGGGGGAAGGGGGGAGGGAGAGGGGAGGGAGGGGGGATGGGATGGGGGAAGGGGGGAGGGAGGGGGACCTCCCCTTTTCCCAGTACCCCTCTTTCCCCGTTGGGCCCGTCCTCGTAGGGTTTCCATTGTAACCGGGAGGAGGGGAGGGAGGGAGGGGGGAGGTGTGGAGGGAGGAGGGGAGGGGGGAGGGGAGGGGGGAAGGGGGAGGGAGAGGGTGGGGGGAGCGGGATGGGGGAGGGGGTAAGGGGAGGGAGGGGGACCTCCCCTTTTCCCAGTACCCCTCTTTCCCGTTGGGCACGTCCCCGTAGGGTTTCCTTTGTAACCAGAAGGGGGGAGGGAGGGTGGAAGGAGGGGGGAGGGGGAGAGGGATGGAAGGGTGGAGGGAGGGGGGGAGGGATGGAGGGAAGGAGGGAGGGGGGGGAGTTAGGGGAGGAGCGGTGAGGGAGGTGGGGAGGGAGTTGGGGAGGAGGGGGGAGGGAGTGGGGATGGAGGTGGGAAGGAGTGGGGAGGAAGGGGTTGAGGGGGGAAGGGGGGGGAGGGAGGAATAGGGGCCCCATGCTGATCTGTGTATGTTAAGTGACTCGCACAACTTTAAAAAACTGGCAGTTGCTTTTCGCAACAATGTTGCAAACCATCTCACACAAGCATTGTGACGTCACAAGCTGAAGACCTTGAAAAAAAAGGTCAGAAAAAAAATTATGTAAATTTAAAACCGAGCTGATCTCTCATTGGTGCACGGGTGCCATTGTGACATCACGCGCTGAAGCCCCTTCAAGAAAAGGGTTAGAAATGAGAAATTTTAACTTTAATATCTCTCTAGCTTTAAAAAGGTAGCTTCAATTTGAACGAAAGTACTTACAATAGTTGCCCATGTTAATGGTGAATATGGCGGTACAAAAATCGTAGCGCTTTGGTGTACCGTCTGGGAGGAGTAGGGTTTGTAAGTTATGGACAGAAATCTTCGGAATCTTCCGTACAAACATACGGAATCTTCCGTATATACATACGGAATGTTGGACGCAGAGTTTTAGTAGTATACTAGACCGAGTGGGCCCGTTGGGCCCGTCCTCGTAGGGTTTCCATTGTAACCGGGAGGGGAGGAAAGGGGGAGGGTTGGGGGAGGGAAGGGGGAAGGAGGAGGGGAGGGAGGGGGGAGGGGAGGGGGGGGGAGGGAGAGGGGAGGGAGGGGGTAGGGGGTAGGGAGGGGGGAGAGGGGAGAGGGGGGGATGGGAGGGGGAAGGGGTGAAGGGAGGAGGGAAGGGGGGGAGAGAGAGGGGAGGGAGGTGGGTAGGGGGGAGGGAGGGAGGGGGACCTCCCCTTTTCCCAGTACCCCTCTTTCCCCGTTGGGCCCGTCCTCGTAGGGTTTCCATTGTAACCGGGAGGAGGGGAGGGCGGGAAGGGGGAGGGAGGGAGGAGGGAGGTGTGGAGGGAGGAGGGGAGGGGAGGGAGGGGGGAGGGGGGGAGGGGGAGGGAGGGGGAGGGAGAGGGGAGGGAGGAGGGGATTGAGGGGGACCTCCCCTTTTCCCAGTACTCCTCTTTCCCCGTTGGGCCCGTCCTCGTAGGGTTTCAATTGTAACCGGGAGGGGGGGAGGGAGGGTGGAAGGAGGGGGGAGAGGGATGGAAGGGTGGAGGGAGGGGGGGAGGGATTGGGGAGGGAGGGATGGAGGGAAGGAGGGAGGGGGGAGTTAGGGGGGAGGGGGGAGGGAGGGGGAGGGAGTTGGGGAGGGGGAGGAGGGGGGGAGGGAGTGGGGATGGAGGTGGAAGGAGGGGTGATGAAGGGGTTGAGGGGGGAAGGAGGACCTCCCCTTTTCCCAGTACCCCTCTTTCCCGTTGAGCCCGTCCTCATAGGGTTTCCATTGTAACCGGGAGGGGGGGAGGGAGGGAGGAGGGAGGGGGGAGGGGGAGAGGGATGGAAGGGTGGAGGGAGGGGGGGAGGGAGTGCGGGAGGGTGGGATGGAGGGAAGGAGGGAGGGGGGGAGTTAGGGGCTGAGTGGTGATGGAGGTTGGGATTGGGGGGAGGGAGGGGGGGAGCGAGTGGGGATGGAGGTGGGAAGGAGGGGGGAGGAAGGGGTTGAGGGGGGAAGTGGAACCTCCCCTTTTCCCAGTACCCCTCTTTCCCCCACCACCAAGCCCCCTCCGCAACGACCCCTGTTGTCCCCCTCCCCAGTCCCCATTCTCAGACCCCCCCCCCCATTCTCTCTCTCCCCCAGACACACTCTCAGTGCTTTTTTCGAAACACTTGCCCCGGTGGCCACGAGCATAGGGGCCCAATGCTGATCTGTGTATGTTAAGTGACTTGCAATAAAAAAAAATACTTTAAAAAAAGATAAGTGCTTTTTAAGTGCTTGTTTTGAAACATTCGCGGTCGCATAGTGCTTCTCACTGCGATCTGTTAGTGGTGCTTTTCGAAACAATGTAGCACCCATCTCAAACAAGCATTGGGAGGATGGGAGGGAGGGAAGGGGAGGGAGGGAGGAGAGAGGTGTGGAAGGAGGAGGGGAGGGAGGGGGGAAGGGAGGGGGAAGGGGAGGGGGGAACGGGGGAAGGGGGAGGGAGAGGGGAGGGAGGGGGGATGGGATGGGAAGGGGGAGGGAGGGGGACCTCCCCTTTTCCCAGTACCCCTCTTTCCCGTTGGGCCCGTCCTCGTAGGGTTTCCATTGTAACCGGGAGGAGGGGAGGGAGGGAGGAGGGAGGTGTGGAGGGAGGAGGGGAGGGGGGGAGGGGAGGAGGGGGAGGGAGAGGGTTAGGGGGGAGGGGGAGGGGGGAGGGGAGGGGGAAGGGGAGGGAGGGGGACCTCGCCTTTTCCCAGTACCCCTCTTTCCCCGTTGGGCCCGTCCCCGTAGGGTTTCCTTTGTAACCAGAAGGGGGGGGAGGGAGGGTGGAAGGAGGGGGGAGGGGGAGAGGGATGGAAGGGTGGAGGGCGGGGGGGAGGGATGGAGGGAAGGAGGGAGGGGGGGAGTTAGGGGAGGAGGGGGTGAGGGAGGTGGGGAGGGAGTTGGGGAGGAGGGGGGGAGGGAGTGGGGATGGAGGTGGGAAGGAGTGGGGAGGAAGGGGTTGAGGGGGGAAGGGGGGGGAGGGAGGGAATAGGGGCCCCATGCTGATCTGTGTATGTTAAGTGACTTGCACAACTTTAAAAACTGGCAGTTGCTTTTCGCAACAATGTTGCAACTATCCTCACACAAGCATTGTGACGTCACAAGCTGAAGAC
>NW_027602115.1:0-49368 GCF_053455715.1 Rhinoraja longicauda | reverse complement strand
ACAGATAATTAGAAGGGTGGGAGCCTTTGCACAGCAGACAGTTCAGCTAGTGTTGTTATAGGATGTACAATGCATAATCACACCCTCTCCCCAGACGGTGGCGTATCTTGTGAAGTTACAATTTCAAGGCACCAGACACTCGTGATCATTAAAAATTGAAAAGCTGCAGCTGCTGGAAATCTGAAATCTAAAACACCAAAAAATGCCATTCAAGCATTATGTGTGGAAAGAGAAATAAAGTTAATATTTAAGGTCAAGGACTGTTTAGAAGAACCAGAAAAATAGAGAATATCATGAGAGTGTGGGAGAGGAATGGATAGGACAAAGGAAATATCACCAAAACCAGGGTTGTCACAGCGATAAGAGAGAGAGAGAGAGAGAGAGAGAGAGAGAGAGAGAGAGAGAGAGAGAACGAGAGAACGAGAGAACGAGCAAAGGAGGGCAAAGGCTGGGAAGTGAGGATTAGCAGGAGAGAAAAATAATCAAATGGCTCCAGCCTGGTCTACCATTCAATAAGATTATAGCTCATTTTGGTCTCAGCTTGGCTTTCCTTCACATTCCCCATCACAACTTATATCCTCCATAAACCAACAATTTCCCTCAGCCTTCAGTATGATTCAAACCTCCACTGTTTGATGTGACAGGAAGAGATCTGCAAGGACTCACAAACCCAAGGGAAGAAAGTACTCCTCATCTCAGTGTTAAATGGACACCTTATTCTGAAAGCAAAAAGGACTAGAGGAACTCAGCGGGTCAGCCAGCATCCGTGGAGGTGGATAGGACACAGATGCTGGCTGCCCAATAAGTTCCTCCAGCACGTTGTTTATTTGTTCAAGATTCCAGCATCTGCAGTTGCTCATGTTTCCACCTTGTTCTGAAACTATGACCCAGGTTTAGATTCCTCTCTGAAAGTTAACATCCAATAAGCATTCACCCACTAAAGCACTTTCAGAATTATGTGTGTCAATAAGGTTAACTTTCATTCTGGGATTTCTATTCTTCCTACCAAACCTCAGGTTCTCAAATTAATCTCAGATCACATTTCTGTGCGCTTGATTAACCTATCTGTGTCTGTGCAGTCTCTGTGCCCCCACACCATGTGCATTCCCACCCGTCTGCATTATCAGTGCAAGGCGATAATACACTCCATCTCCAAGTCATTAATGTAGATTAGAAATAGTTGATGCGACAGCTCCCACCAGTTTAAGACTTATTTATTTGGACTTTATTCCTTGTTATTGCCAATCCTCCAGCCAGAGTAATAAATTTCACCCGGTGCCCCAAGCCCTTACCTGCGTAGTAAGTCTTTATGTGGCAACTTTTCAAATAATTTCTGGCAATAAGCAACATGAGTAAAGGGGAATATCAACTGGATCAATTTTATGTATTGTTTAATACATGCTAGAGAAACTGATAAGTTTGCAAACAAGTTTTTGCTTTCATAAAACCAGATTTATTCTTCATGATTAGATTTTATGATTTTCTAAAATTCCTGTAACTACTTCTTTAACTCCGTTATCAGAAACATTACAATCAGTCTCTGCTGATCTCACCCCAAGACCAGTATGTACATCCCTTTGGAGGTCAGAACAGGCTGTAGTACTCCAAGATGTGGTCCAACCAGGGCTTCATAGAGCTGCAGCAAGGCTTGCTTTGTTTTCCAGCCCTCTGGATACAAAGGCTTACATTCCATTAGGACAGCTGAAAGGAAAACTAAGGTAAAAGTGATTGTGGTGGAGAAAGGAAGCTGAAAGCAGAGCGAGGGAAGGGCAGAGGAAATATGTGTTTAAGTTGTATCATTTATATCCCCAGGACTTCCCAAAGTGATTCACAGCTCAGGAATTTAAGTCCAGTCAAACACAAACTCACAGGCCAACCTTTGCCCAGAAGGATCTCACGAGCAACTGAAAGGACCGATGATCTATCTGTTTGAAAGGAAGAACTTTGGTATTGACATCTGATTCAACTCTAAGCAGTAAGATGAGACTGTTTACAATTATTCCAACAGACAGTCCCCTGTTTAATATCTCCTTCTGATTCAGGTCATGACCAGAAGACCAAATCCGGTGGGTACAACTCAGCTGCTCACTGACGTATTGCAGGAACTCGGGTACAAGCTTATGTGACACTGAGAAAGGAATGTATTTAATTAGCAGACCTGTCAAATGTCCATTCATTACATATGCCTCTTTAAAGAGCAAGTTTAAAAAAAAATTAACCAGAAAAGTATTAAATGATTTAAAAACAATATTTCCAATACAATAAAACAAAACAACCCACCACCAGAATACAATACAAACAAATATACCAAATGAAACTATTATATAACTATATTACAATCTCTATCCAGGATGCATCCAATCCCCCGCGGTGCCATAGCAGGTTATGTGCAGGAATATCCCTTGATCAATCAGCTTTTCTGTTACAGATTGACAGAGGCATGCCGAGTGCATTTGAGAGTCTGCTTTTTCAGTCAGCCACTCCCGAGATGGAGATGCTATGGACCACCCACAACACCCTCCCCACTAATTGCAGGTAAGCACAGTATATTGGTACACTTACAATTATAAACCAATCTATTGAAGGTTGCAATGTATGGATGTCATAAGGTCATAAGTAATAGGAGTAGAATTAGGCCATTCGGCCCATCAAGTCTACGCCATCATTCAATCATGGCTGATCTATCTCTCCCTCCTAACCCCATTCTCCTGCCTTCTTCCCATAACCTCTGATACCTGGCTCTCTGATGCTACCTCGTGAGACAGCAACTCCACCAGGTTAAAACACCCCAGTGTTTTAATCTCCTGTCTATTAGAAGCAACTGTTTAATTGTCTTCTCTACTCCCCTCAGACACTCCAATCTCACCCCCTCTCAAAGCACTGCCCTCCACTCACTTCGTAGCAATCCCTACATTGTCATTAAACCCGCTAACAAGGGAAGTGCCGTTGTAGTCTGGCTGGCTGACCTCTACCATGCTGAGGCCAGGCGCCAGCTCTCGGACACCTCCTCATACTGACTCCTTGACCATGACCCCACAGACAAACACCAGGCCATCATCTCCCCAACTGTTTCTGATTTCATGGCCTCTGGCGATCTCCCTTGCACACTCTAACCTTCTCATTCCCCAGCCCCGCATTGCCCGATTCTATCTCCTCTCCAAAAATTAAAGGTTTGAAGAAGGGTCTCAACGCGAAACGTTACCTACCCATGTTCTGCAGAGACCCGCTGAGCTACTCCAACACTGTGTGTCTCTCTTTGGTATAAACCAGCATCTGTAGTTCCTTGTTTCTACATCCTATTACCAATTAGAGAACGGTCCTGACTTACTATCTACCTCATTGGAGAGGTAAGAAAATAACTGCAGATTCTGGTACAAATCGAAGGTATTTATTTCAGAAATGCTAGAGTAACTCAACAGGTCAGGCAGCATCTCAGGAGAGAAGGAATGGGTGACGTTTCGGGTCGAGACCCTTCCTCAGACTGAGGAAGGGTCTCAACCTGAAACGTCACCCATTCCTTCTCTCCTGAGATGCTGCCTGACCTGCTGAGTTACTCCAGCATTTTGTGAAATAAATACCTTCATTGGAGAGGTACTATCTTTAAACAGACCTTACCTTGCACTAAACGTTATTCCCTTTATCCTGTATCTGTACACTTGATTGCCGGCTTATACAATCATGTATAGTCTTTCTGTTAACTGGATAGCACGCAACAAAAAAGCTTTTCACTCTACCCTCGGTTCATGCGACAATAAACTGAACTAAAACTAAATTCCAGCACATTGGTCTGGAGAAGTGTCTTGACTGGAAATGTCACTCATTCCTTTTCTCCAGAGATGCTGCCTGACCCACTGAGTTGCTCCAGCATTTTGCGTCTATCTTCGGTGTAAACCAGCATCTGCAGTGCCTTCCTGCACTTCCACCAGTGTCCCTTTGTGTTTAAATTGTCATATGTATCGGCAGTGGAATGACAAAATTGTTACCCGAGCTCTACAGGCCTAGGCTTGATCGGAAGGCTGCTACCTGCCAACTTTAGGTCACCCCAGGGTAGTCACCAATCCAGCGTGGTGAGATAGATGCTCCTTGCCTCCTTCCAGAAGGCAAATGTCCAGCTGAGTGAGACCTTCTGCCGAAACAGCAGTTTTGTTCCACCCAACACATACGATAGAACTTTATTTATCCCCAAAGGGAAATTGTGAGGGAAACATGGCCTCCACGATGATCTAAGACGGACACAAAGTGCTGGAGCAACTCAGCGGGTCACGCAACATCTCTGGAGAGAAGGAATAGGCGATCTTTCACATCCACAGATGAATAGATGTTGCAGTGAGGCAAGAGTTGAGCACTTGCAAAAAGATCAGAGAGACGAAAAAAATTAATCCACAGTGAGATTTCCAATGAACAGTGTCCATAGGAATGGTGATTATGTGGAATGTGGAAGCACAGACTCCAGGGCCGTAGGCAAGTTCTCCCGAGCTGGCAGCTGCCAGTGATTACATGGCTTGATTGCAGTCTCTGAATGCCTGTGTACTGGGGCAGCCTGTAACACTGGCAATTGCCCATCTTGCCCATTGATGTGAGCTGGACGTAGTTAAAGTCTCCTCTCCTCAAGTCCAAAGATTAAACAACATCCCCAACATAGGGGTGTGGAGGAAGTGCTGGTCAATAGCATCCAGGATTGATCCCGAGGTTAGGTTGCTGAGAGTCACCATGACCGTGAGCTTTCTTGACAAGCAGCCCAGGCATGTGAGAGTCTGTGTTTGAGGTCACAGCAGATCACAGATTTTAATGAGGACAAAGAAACATTTGACATTGACCCTTATAACGTCTCAGTTATTGGGAAAGTTGGATTAAAAAAGAACAGATTTTTCTGAGAGTAAATAAGAACTGTCATTTTTCACGCCACTGAGATGGAAAATCTCACTATGGATGAAGTTTATGTATTGCACCTCTATCGATGTCATTTGGAGAAGGTTTTGCTTCCGAAAACAAGAATGAAGATTCCGCCAAAAAAAAAAGAGATGCATCTCAGCTAGAACACCCCAGAATGTGTGCAGAATTGCATTATTCTGGGTGGGAGCAGTTTGACGCTGCCTCACTTCTGAGGGGTGCAAGTAAATTTATAGCCAGAGATTTGCTGGTTCGGGATTGAGTCAATGACTCCATCTAGTGGGCACTGAACAAACAAAACCACAGTGGAGTAAATAGAGCTGCTCGGCAACACCCCACTTGCATTTCAAAACCCTTCAGATGGGAGGAAAAATCCTTGGGCTGATGCGTAACTGAGTTCCAAGGAGGGGCAAGTTGAAGCAGAGGTTGGCGAAACATGTTTTGATTTCAACATAGCAACGAGAAAATTCAGAGGAGAAACATGCACCATGGTTGTTTTCATTGCGCAACGCAGGGTGGTGAATGAGAGAAGATTGTGGTTTGAACTGTTGAAGCTGCTGCAACAAGCACAAGACACTTGGCTCCAACAATCACCGTACCACAAAGCAGCTCAGTTTACTTAGGTTTCTTGGTGACGTGGATGAACAGGTTGTGCAGAGCGCTGCAAGCCATTCAGCTGCTCAGTATTGTACATGCGCAGACACAAGGCTCAGAGGCATCACCTGTCAACCTGACACTCTCCAGCTTTGGGCAAAAACGTACATTTATCTTGCACCTAAATAACATGTCCCAAGATGGTAGGTATAAACAAACATAGAAAATAGGGGCAGGAGTAGGCCTTTGGGCCCTTCAAGCCAGCACCGCCATCCAATATGATCATGGCTTATCATCCACAATCAGTACCCGTTCCATCTTTTCCCCCATATCCCTTGATTCCATTAGCCCTAAGAGCTACATCTAACTCTCTAACGAGAACAAGAATGAAGATTCCGCCAAAAAAAAGAGATGCATCTCAGCTAGAACGAGAGTTAGAGATGGAACGAGCTGCCAGAGGAGATAGTTGAGATAGGTACTATCACAACGTTTAAAAAACATTTGGACAGATACATGGATAGGATAAGTTAAGAGGGATATGGGCCAAACGCAGGCAGATGGAACTAGTGTAAATGGGACATATTGGTTAGCATGGGCAAGTTGGGCTGAAGGGCCTGTTTACATGCAATATGACTCAGACTTTATGATATTTTACAGGATCACGATACCATATCCGTATCATACATCCGTACCATACCATACCAGGATCACTACCCCAAACCGTCAGAGACTCCTCCTCACTCACCACATTCAAAACATCACTGAAGTCTCACCTGTTCAGCACTGCCTTCAACCACTGAAGGTCACCTCACCTTCTGTCTCCTTTTTCTGTTCGTTTACTTATTTATCTATTTATTCACTTCTCTATGTTCTAGTAATCCCTGTAAAGCGTCTTTGAGTGTTTGAAAAGCGCTATATAAATGTAATGCATTATTATTATTATTATTATTATTATATGATCACAGCATTGGTTCTGAGAAACACTTTAGGGAGAAAAGTTTGGGGAAGGAATTCCAGAGTTAAGTGTTGACAGATGAGGACACACAATAACCCAGGATGGAAGAGTGCATGATCTGGGAATGCTATTGGGTTGGGAGAGGCTGAATCATTGGATTGCCATAGAATTAAGGAGAGCAGATACCAGGGCTGGCACTCGGCAGCGTTTGGTGCTGATTTAAACCGCCAGTGCACGCACGACTCAGACACAGATGTGTCCTGACAGGATGAGGCCGACATGATCAGCAACTATTTGTGACAGGGAGGTGTAACCTCTGGATGTCTGATTCATTGAGGCTGCTTAAATAACATGTTTAGCGGAATAATGCAGAGCTTTACAAGCAGATCTGCACAAATCTGGAAGTGTTATTCAGACATGAAAATAAAAACTGCAGACACTGTAAAGTTGAACGAAAACAGAAAATGTTGGACACTCAGCTGATCAAGCAGCATCTGTAGGAAGAGGTGGAAATGACCTTCTCACCAGGCGAAGGATCTTCAACCCGAATTGTTAACGCTGTTTTTCTTTCCACATTGCTGCTTGACCTACTGAGTGTCTCCAGCGTTTTCTGTAGTTATTCTGACATGCCTGGATTACAGATACTAATCTGTATCAGCCTTTAGCAGTGCTGTTCTCAATATAGTTTTTAAAACATTATAAATAATGCTAAGCTTGTTCCTGACCTCCAGTTTACACATGCTCCTCGAGCCTCTACATTTCTTCCAGTTAATCTGGTTTCTTCCCACATCGCAAATGCATGCTGGTCAGTAGATTAATTGGTTGGTGTAAATCAACCATATTGGAGGAGGCTGCTAGGAGAATCAGCAGGGGGTTGGGTATTGATGTGCTTGCGAAAGAGAATAACGTTGCAGGGAAATAAGCGGGGGAACGGGATTGTTCTAAAAGCAAGTATAGACAGTACAGTGTGTGTGGCCTGTGCCATTTTGTAAAATAGTGCACGCAAATGATGCAAAACATTTGTGTTTACATGGGATAAGTAATAAACAGTGAGCACAACATAATGTAAACATATGTTACTACGCATTCCCAATCTCGTTGTACCCCCGTACAATGACAAGATATATTGCATTGTATTGTACATGTTAAACACATATTACATATTATAATATTGTTATTACATAGTAATCACAATGTATTATAATAAGCATATGTTACATCATGTAGCCCACAAGACACTGAATGTTGAGTAGCTCTCCACTCAGTCCAGTGGAATGCAGATACAAGAGATTATAGATTTTGGAACTCTTCAAATTAAAAAATATTGGGATTGTGTACTGTACTGAGAAGTAACAGAACTATTTAATGCACAACATTTTTGGACAGTCGAGTACTAATTTTTCACCACGTGAAGGGTTGAGAGGAAGGCTGCTGAGTATGGATAGGCATTCAGAAGTGGGGGAAGGAGGCGGAGATTGATAATGATGGGAGAAGGAAGTGGTTGGAGAAGGAATTGGTTGGAGAAGGAAGTGGCCAGAATTAAAGGCAATAAATTCTGGCTTCAGGGAGCCAGAGATCAGGATCAGGAGCTGCAGATCTGGGGTCATTGGTGGACAGGGCTTTGGATCGACAACATGTGCAGTGAAAGTCCTTGGGGTTGACCGTTGCATCGACTGAAATTCTCGGTCTCCTTCTCCCAAGAAAAACGCACATTGCTTGGCTTCTTTTGCCCGATTCATGTTCAGATGGACTTTCCTCAGCCTCAATCTGTAATCCAGGATTCTGTCACCACCACTTGGTGGTGTTCACAGGATCTTGCTGGCCCTTATCCTCACCCAGTGGCACTCCTGTGAACCGCCGACACCCTCTGTGACGTTCCTGGGAAGTTGTGCACCCCTATTCCGCCAGCAACATTCCCAGGAACCTGTCGACTCTCCACCCGAGCAACTTTCCTTGCTGCTGAACCCCTGGTGATGTTCCAGTGATAAGACTCCTCTGGCACATTCCCACCAGCGGACTGCCCTTGACCTTATCTGAGTGGAAGGTTGAAAGGGAGCCTCACTCAGTTCCAGCTGATACGATGCAGTACCAGATTAAAATCCCCACCATCACACCATGGTTCTTTGGCCAGTAGTTGACAGCAGTTACTAAAGCTTCCTGCTCACAATTAGCATGTTGATTTTCTTGAGATTGAGTCAAAGAATCATACGAAACAGGCCCTTCACCCCAACTCGTTCTTGCTCACCAAGATGCCCATTTGCCTGCATTTGGCCCATATACTTTTGAACCTTTGATACCTGTACAATAGTATTTTTAATGTTGTTCTTGTATCTGCTTCATTTACTTCCTACTGCTGCTAGTTTAATATACTCACCACTCTGAAAAAGCTGCCCATCAGGTTCCCATTACATCTGTCCCTTCTCACCTACAATAGCTATCAGTGACTGCTACTAAAAACTGCTGATGCACCAGTTGGAAGCTGGCATGTTTAATCTCATTATCAAAACACACCACGAACAACAGATGTGCTCCTTAAATTACACCTTTTAAGACAGTAGGAACTTGTTTGAATCTGCTCCAAGCTGGCAAACTGTAATTAAGCAGTAACACGATGTCTGCCAGCCTATTCCAGTGCTTCTTTCTCATAGAGATCATCACGGGGTCATGCAACATATAAGGCGGCTCTTTGCACAGACCATTAAGCACCTATTTACACTCATCCTAAACAAGTCCCATTTTATCACCACATTTTCATCAACTATATCACATTTGTTAACTCATAGTAGGCAATGTACAGTGACAGATCAATGTACCAAAGCCCCACATCTTGGGCTGTGGAGGAAACCCACGTGAACACAACATGCAAACTTCACACAGGCAATGCTGGAGGTCATGATTGAACCTAGGCCATTGGGGCCATGAGGAAGTAGCTCGATGAGTTGTGTCACTATGCTGTCCATTTTACTTTCGAAAAAGAAAAGATTTGCCTCTCAACATAAAGGACTGGGCTACCATAAACTTTGAAGCTACTAGAAGCAGCAATGCCCTTGGTAAGTTTTTTTAATTGTCTCGGAGTGAGGAAAGCTGGCAGGGAGCTTGAGACCTTCCAAAATAAGCAGAAATTTCTGGCGGAGAAGAACCTCAAACCTAGAGGTAACAAAGGAAGAACCTTCTGTCCAGCAGTGAAAAGGGTGAGCTGGAGATTGTTGGGACGTGTCTGCTCGGCATTGCCAAGTGTGCTGCCCAGAACCCACAGCTGGACACCACTCAGCAAGCAGCAGAGGCCTCCCAAGAGAAGGCAAATAACAGAATTGATTGAATTGAAATATACAGCATGGAAACGGGCCCTTTGGCGCGCTGAGTCCACGCTGACCAGCGATCACTCGTTCTATGTTATCCCAGTTTTGCATCTTTTTCCTACACATTAATGGCTTTTACACAGACCAATTAACGTATAAATCCACACATCTTTGGGATTTGGGAGGGAACAGGAGCACCCCGAGGAAACCCATGCGGTCACAGGGAGAACGTGCGATCATGAGGTCAAGATCGTACCCGGGTGTCTGTTGCTCTGAGACAGTGCCAAAGGATGTCAAGGCGTCTAGCTGATGCGGGAAACATATGGCAGCTGTGCTTCCTCTTTCAGGAAGCATTGTGTGGCAGTGTTCCTGGTGCTAAATAAGGCAAAGGAGAACTAATTGAATAATTTCCCTATCTCATTATATCAATAGACAATAGACAATAGACAATAGGTGCAGGAGTAGGCCATTCAGCCCTTCGAGCAAGCACCGCCATTCAATGCGATCATGGCTGATCACTCTCAATCAGTACCCCGTTCCTGCCTTCTCCCCATAACCCCTCACTCCGCTATCCTTAAGAGCTCTATCCAGCTCTCTCTTGAAAGCATCCAACGAACTGGCCTCCACTGCCTTCTGAGGCAGAGAATTCCACACCTTCACCACTCTCTGACTGAAAAAGTTCTTCCTCATCTCCGTTCTAAATGGCCTACCCCTTATTCTTAAACTGTGGCCCCTTGTTCTGGACTCCCCCAACATTGGGAACATGTTTTCTGCCTCTAATGTGTCCAATCCCCTAATTATCTTATATGTTTCAATAAGATCCCCCCTCATCCTTCTAAATTCCAGTGTATACAAGCCCAATCGCTCCAGCCTTTCAACATACGACAGTCCCGCCATTCCGGGAATTAACCTAGTGAACCTACGCTGCACGCCCTCCACTGCACATCATTTAGTATAAGAAAATAACTGCAGATCATTTTGTACTGGGAATTGGCATGCATTGTTATAGCATCTTTCACCACCTCAAAGCATCCAAAAGTACTTTACAATCAGTGATGCCTCCTTTATAGTCAAATTCATAGCACCATTTAATCATTTTAAATGGGGGGTGGGAAGAAAGAGGGGTTGTATGTCCAGGCAATGACATGATGTGCTGGTCACTTTCTGTGCTCGGAGTGTGAATGGTCAGCTCAATCTGACATTTAAACGTTGGGAGGGAGCCATGAGAAGCTGGCCTCCTGTCCAATTGCAGATTTCATTATTTTGTTCGAGTTTCACACTATAGGCCTTGGCCCCTCAGATAGCTTTGGGCTGACATTTCTGTTTTAACATGAAAGGCACAAATGTCTACTGTGAGGCAGTGAATGGAATTACAGCAGCTGTGTTGGGGGCTTGATCTCCTGTATCGGGCTGAAGTATCCTCAAGATTAATTTAAATAATAGTGCTCAGACATGTCTTTTGCAAATTGTCTAGGCTTTCTGAGAGAGGGCTATTTAACAATCTCCATTAGCTTGCTCTTGGCTTAACGGAGTCCACATCAAGACCCTAAACTCTTATTTCTGTTAATATAGACACAAAATGCTCGAGTAACTGAGCGGAACAGGCAGCATCTCTGGATAGAAGGAATGGGTGATGTTTCAGGTCGAGGCCCTTCTTCAGAAGAAGGGTCTCAACCCGAAACGTCACCCATTCCTTCTATCCAGAGATGCTGCCTGTTCCGCTGAGTTTCTCCAGCATTGTGAACATGCCCAAGACCCATCAAGAACAAAGGAAAAACACTTCAAAGGTGAGAGGAGGAACAAATAGATAATGGATTTGAATGGATTTGCTTAAATGAAATGGAATAAATGAAACGGAATAAATAGGAAATAACAGTCTCAGTTTTTATCAGGAGAGCTGATTTGGTGCATATGTATCTGACATCAGACATCTGACATCTGACATCAGAATTGACAGCAGATACAAAGTCACACATCTTTTTTAATTGTTGGAGAAAGGTGGATATTCAGGATCAATGAACACTTGGATGGATATTTAAGGAGATAAAATACATCAAAGGTAAGGTGGACCAATCAGCTTAACAACAATAAAGGTCTCCTTACTAGAACATAGCATTGAATAGTTAGTGTGGATTTCAAAATGGAAAGACTTGTTTGTTCAACCTTGCTATTTTTTTTCTCAGAGGGAGCATACAAAAATATGTCAGATGATGAAATTAATGTGGAGTTTAACAATCTTTGATACGATGCCAGATAATCTACTGAAGGTCAGAGTAGGGAACAAGCAAGTTGAGTTTATTGTCATATGCACAAAGACAGTAGGGTAGAGATGCAATGGAAACTCTTGCATGCAGCCCACCACAAGCATAAAAACAAACTGCTAAATTACACGTGGAATTTCTAAAAGGACAGAAAAAGCAAAAAAGATAGGTTAAGACAGAGCAGAAAGGAAGAGGAAGGGCCAACAATGCAGATGGTGGAAAAGTAGTCCACAGTATTGGGGCTGGGCCCACTGTCATTTATACTTCGTCGTTACCATTTAGACAGCAGCATGCAAGAAAAAAAGCATGGCTTCTGGGGGCAAATGTGGGTAAAACTTGAAAAGCAGGTTTACCAAGCCTTACAAATAGTAAGTGAAGCACGTGTATTTTACTGGACCCTATTCAGTAGTTTACCTTGTTAAACTCTTTGAAATTAAAATAGCTTTCATCAGAAAGTGCCAGAGGAATTCAACAGGTCAGGCAGGATCTATGGAAGGATTAGATGTGTGGCGTTTTGGGTCGGGACCCTTCTTCAACCCGACCCCAACATCTGTCCATTCGTTCCACAGATGCTTCCTGACCTGCTGAGTTCTAGTTTTGTTCATTATCACATGTGCCAAGGTACAGTGAAGAGCTTTTGTTTCTTTTCTCAAGATTCCAGCATCAGCAGTTTCTTGTGTCATCATTCTTTTGAAATACTCTCATCTGCACATTCTGTTAGTATGTTTTAATGAGATTGAACAAGCAAAACATTCTGCTTTAAACTCAGAAGCTGCGATGAAACCTGATATGAACCTTGATTACACCTCACTTACAGGATTGAATAGAGCAGTGGGCACCATTTTGAAGTATTACAAGCGAGACGGGATAGGAAACTTTTACAAAGATTAGATCAAAAATTGGAAGGTTACATCTATTGAGCAGTGTGGGTGTCAAGTTCCTTAAAGTGAAGCCTGAATTGGTACCATTAAAGATATGAAAGGCTATGAGGATGCAAAAGAATGTCAATACAATAAAACAGGAAATTCAGAATAAATGCCTTCATCCCTTGAGTGGAAAGTGATTGGTGCAGTATCGATGTACAGTACAGTATGTGATTGATGCAGTATCGATCACACTGCATTCAAGTCAACTATCGGATCGTATGACTTGATTGTAGTATGACAACCAGTCAGGTCCAATGGGGCTAAACGCCGTGCGCCACTGTTTACATGATGTAAACTGTTTTGTTTAGAGATACAGTATGGAAACAGGAAGGTCCCATTGAGTCCTTGCCGACCATCGATCACCCACTCACACTAGTTCTGTGTTATTCCATTCCAATTCCACTCAGTAAAGCTCCCACGGCAGCTTTGCAGAACCAACTAATTTACAAACCTTCCCACATCTTTGGGACGTGGGAAGAAACCCACAAGGCAAGGTCACCAGGAATAGTGCAAACTACACACAGGCAACAGGGCCGTTTTTACAGCATTATGGGCAAAGCAGTGTACTGGGGCCCCTACCGTTACTCTCCCCCACCCCCCTTTCCCTACCAGCCCCCCCCCCCCCCCCCCCCTGTCGTGCCGGCGAAAAGCACTTACCGAAAAGCACTTAGCGATGGACTTAGGGTGCTACATTGTTGCGAAAAGCACTTACAGATCGCTGTGAGAAACACTTAGGGACCGAAAATGTTGCGAAAAAAGCACTTATTGAACCTACATTTTTAAAGTAGTATTTATTTATTGCAAGTCACTTAACATACACAGATCAGCATGGGGCCCCTATGCTCGTGGGCCCCCGGGCAAGTGCCCATCAGGCCCATGCGTTAAGACGGCCCTGACAGGCAACACCCGAGATCAGGATCGAATCCAGGTCTCCGGCGCTGTGTCAGTGAGGCGGCAACTCTACTACAGTGTCGCCCTGTCCACAATATGGGACATACTTTAGATTAAACTCCAACAGGAATGCATTCGGGACCAACATCATCACCGACCGTCACAGAAGACCAGTTGCTACAGCCGTCCTCCCGAGTTTTAAAGACAGCCGGTGCTTTACAAATGAAGCCGCTATTGTGTGCTCGCTGACATTACATCATGCACAACCTGGCGTGTGTCACGACACGGAGTGGGCGACGCCGAGCAACAAACACTCAGCTTTGACTTTGCTCTTCATGCACGACAGAGATTGAACCGAAAACCAACCCCGCACATCGTGGAGAAACAAAACACTTCATCTGCTTGCAAAATATGTACACGATATTATACCAATATATATAGTAATGTACAATTATATGTATTTATTAATGTGTGTGTGCGTGTATAATACATTAATATGCACATGGTGTATATATACATAATTTCTACCTTATGCATATTAATAATAATTACATAGATTTATCATTGAAGCAATAAAAGGAACAGCCTTCCGGAGATGAGGAAACACAGACATTGAACTGTAAACACGACCCACCACCAATATGGTTGTAATGTACAGCAGCCCCTGAATACAGAGGGAACTGGGAAACCTTACCTGGGCATTCCACCTCATCATCTCCGAACCATAGTCTCCCCAGTGTCCACCGTACAGCCCTCAGTCTCCCCAGCGCCCACCGACGCGAAGCTACGCCTACGGTTTGTGTTCGGGACGATGGGTTGGGTCTACACGCTCTTCCCCGGCTCCGTCTCCCCGGCTCGTCCCATCCTGGGTGAAATCGCTTCCATCGCAGGATTCCAGGAACGAAGCGGGCATCCACGGCGTTAAATCCACGGGCTATCTCCGGCGAGGGCACGGTCTCTTTAAGAGCAGCGAAATAAACTTGCAATTTCAGTTTGACAACCGAGGAGAAGTCCAGCCTTCGGGAGCAATTTGGGAAACCATTAAAAACGAGGAGGCGATTAAAAATGGATGAGCAAATAAAACGAATTCACTTTAGATAATGATCCAGCACAGAGAGAAATCCAAAGGAATGATAATCTGTTGTACAAGTGAGTTACCAGTTTGAGCAAAGATTGCCCCTTGTTATCTCCCCCTCTCTCGCAGGTTGTCGGCTGATCAGGTACTGAAGACCTTTCTTTGATGCTTCACCGCTCACATTCGATCAATTCTGTACCCTCTGCTTCAGATTAAACTCGCACGAGGCACCTCCACCTCCCCCCGTCTCAATCCCTCCGATCATCACATAATCTCCCCTCTCTCGCTCACTCCTCTTTCGTTTCAACAATACAAAATAATCCCACGTCGGTTGACGCCGAACAAGAGCGTCACGGTTTTCCCGTGGGGAGGGGAAGTGGCAAACCCATGCCTTAATTCATCCCTTTAATCCTTAAAATAAACATTTCATTCCACGCGACGTTCTTGTTTGTTCTCTTGCATAAACACGGTTCATAGGTGTAATCTAATCCTTTGACCCTCTCTAATAAATTAATTTGGGGCACTCATGGGCATTCAAATAGCCCTGGAAGTGTGACTTAGGGTACCAGGAGCTGTTCCCTCTCTTGAGTACATGTAACCTTTCCCTCATTCAACCGTACATATTATGTCCAAATATTTCTTGGGTCACATGGCTCCAAGGCCAATCATTCTTCATGTGTAGGAAGGAACTGCAGATGCCGGTTGAAACCGAAGACAGACACAAAATGCTGGAGTAACTCAGCAGGACAGGCAGCATCTGCGAAGAGAAGGAATGGGTGACGTTTCGGGTCGAGACCCTTCTTCAGACTTCATATTAGGGCAAACAGTGAGTGCCAGTAGCTATTCAGACAATGGAAGGCAACATTGGATTAGTCTAACCAGCCCATTGACAATCAGCCATCTGTAGCCAATTCAGAAAATAGATGTGGCTAATTGCATTGCTAATGTGTCATAAACATGTGATCTCAATCCTGGTGCTCCCAATGTATATGCCTGTGGAGCTTAATCATTTTGTGCATGATGGAAATGGAAAGCAGAGAATTAGAACATGGCAAATGTCTTATTTCCATGGTTACTGAATGATGGATGTGATTTCAAAGAGGCACGAAGCACATTTTGTTAAGAGGATTTCCACTGAAATTAGTGGAGTGGGGAAAAGCATTGTCATTTTTGTTATTTAGCCTCTGGATGCGGGTTTGACTGTTAAGACGGGCATTTGTTAACCTGGGCATTTAACTGCCCTGATCTGGGTGGCTGGTGAAGACATTTCTGAAGGTGCAGTCACATTATGATCAACTCAGAATAATGTGACCGCTCTCCTGCCCCAGTGACCATTACTGAACGAGATTTGGTTTTAACGAAACAGTCACTATTTAGACATGATGCCACCTTTTTGTTTGGTTTGATTTAGGTTTAGGTTTATTATTGCCACGTGTACCAAGCTTTTGTTAGCGTGCTATCCAGCCAAATCAAATAATACTATACATGAACACAAGTCAAACACAAGTACAACAGGTAAAGCGAATGGAAAAATACCAGAGGGCAGAATATAGTTTCTCAGAATTGTAGCAGAACAGTTCCAGAGAAAAACTGTCCTGTCGATGATGAGGTTGGGGAAGATGCTGTTCCTGAGTCAAATTTAGTCAAATTATTTAAATTCTCCGGTGACCATGGCAGAATTGGAACTCCTGTCACACTCTTGGGCGAGTTAGTAATCCTATTGGATATTTTTTTTAACTCAAGGTTTTATTATTTTGATCAGGATCACTGACTGGTTGGCACACTGATTCTCAGATTGGCAGAGGGTAGGGGTGTGGTGGGCAAGGGGGAAACCTGGGGCTTGGACATTGATCAATGTTCACGATGTAAGGTTCCAACAGACAAAAGTTGATAGTAATGCCTGCCCAGTGAGGAATACTGATGCAAACCATCCCCACATGCAAACGAATTCGCACGCAAACTAGAAGAACAGCTCCTTATATTCCTCTTAGCTATCTTCCAACCCACACTATGAACATTGAGTCTTCTAATTTCCAGTAATAACCCCCCCTACCCCACGTCTCTTTCCCCTGCTCCCATCCTATTTCTACCACTATCCTCCACCACCCCAGACACCGTTCTTTTCCCCTCCTCCGTTTGCTCATCTCCCATCCCTAGGTCCCATATTTCACTTCTATCTCCCTTCTTACACCTCCTCCTGTCCAATTCCTCCCAGATCCCTCTCTCCATCTTTATATTTCACGTCTTTTTTTAGCTGCTATCCTTTTGGCTCCTTTTCACCTCCCATCTTTATCACTTACTCCACCCATCTCACAAACAACGCTCACAAGACTTCCGGAAGGGCCGAGTGGCCAGGCGGCTTCCCGCCGTGGCTGTGGACTGGGAACGCGGTCAGAAGGCTTTATTGAGAACAAAAGGAGGAGCCAGCGTGCTTTGTAATTTTGTCAAGGCCCTAGGTGGCTGTTATTTGTATGCATTGGGTAAGCAGCAAAGAATTTCACTGTGCCGAGTTACATGTGACAAAGTATTCCATTCCCTCACCTATATCCACCTATTACTTGCTGGGCTTTTCCCACACCACACTTCTCTTTTTCAGGTTTCTCCCCCACTTCTCCATCAGTGCGAAGAACAGCACAGACTCAAACCATTGTCTGTCCATTCCCTCCACAGATGCAGCTTGACCTGCTGAGTTCATTCAGCACTTTGTGTTTTGCTGAAGATTTCTGCACCTGCAGTTTCTGGTGCATCACCGACCTCGTTTGACGGACACCTACTGGTCCAAAAACCTCCAGACTAATTCAAAGACATTTGTCCTTGAAAACATTTGGTTTGAGTTCCTCAATTTTTTTCCCCCAATAATAAAAAATATTTACAACATTTAAAAAAACATGCAAAACTATTATCACATTCTTGTCTTGACCACACATAATTGCTAGTGTTAGACCCAGAAGTGTCAGCACTTCCCTTTGAATGAATGAATGAATGAATGAATGAATGAATGAATGAATGAAGAATAAGTTTGTTGGCCAAGTATGTGCATATACAAGGAATGTGCCTTGGTGCTCCGCTCACAAATGACAACACAAACATACAGTTAACAATTAAGAGTAAAGCATAAACACATCAAAACAATAAAGACACAACATTACACATTTCTCATTACATATAGCATTATTGCCACCCATATGGCCATGAGGTTTCACAGAGTCATACAGTACAGAAATGGCCCTTTTGACTCAACTTACCTACGCTGACCAGAATGCCCCATCTACACCTAGTCCCATCTGCCCGCATTCACCTCTAAACGTTTCCTATCCATCTATCTGTCAACATGTCGTATAGTCTTATAAATGTTGTTATAGTACCTGCCTCAACTACCTCCTCTAACAGCTCGTTACATATACCCACCACCCTCTGTGTAAATAAGTTGCCCCTCAGGTTCCTATGAAATCTATTCCCTCTCGCCTTAAACATCTGTACTCTGGGCCTCGGTTCTTCTATTCTGGGTAAAAGACTCGATGCATTTACCCAATCTATTCCCATCATGATTTGATACATCTCTATAAAATCATTCCTCATTCTCCTGCGCTCCAAGGAATAAAGTCCCAGCCTTCCCAACCTCTCCCGATAGCTCAGGCCCTCAAGGCCTTGCAACATCCTCGCAAATCTTCTCCACACTCTTTCCAGTTTAACAACATCCTTCTTACAGCAGGGTGACTAAAACTGAACACAATACTCCAAATGTGGGCTCACTAATGTCTTGTACAACTGTAACATAGCATCCCAAATTCTTTCCTCAATACCCCGACTGATGAAGGCCAATGTACCAAAAGCCTCCTTGACCATCCTATGTACTTGTAATGCCACTGTCAAGGAACTACTAGACCAAGTGGACCCGTTGAGCCCAAACCTCTCCTGCATTGGTGCAGCACCCTCTCCTCCCCCCTCCCTTCTCCACCCCCTCCCTCCCATCCCCCCATCCTGCCCCTCCCCCCTCCCTCCCCCTCTCCCCTCCCCTCCTCCCTTCCCCTCCCTTTTTCCCTCTTCCCCTCCCCCACTCCATCCCCCTCAACCCCCCTTATCCTCCCTCATCTCTCCCTCCCCTCTCCCTCCCTAGGAGTATCGTGTACCGTTTTGGCTGTAGTTCAGGAACAAACAAACAAACAAATGAGAGTTTTAGTATATCGATGTATCTGCACTCCTAGATCCCTTTGCTCTACAACACTCCCCTGCTGACCCTGTGGAGAAAGAGCTCTGGCGGTGCTCTTAGTTAGGTACTTCCACGATTTTGGGAGTGGCCGGATGCACCCAGCCAATGATGGTGTGTGGGCTGGGTATGGGTGCCCTCATATAGATGCTGCCCTTGTCCTTCTAGCTGCTAGTAGCGAGTCTGAGAGTTTCTGCCAAATAACCTTTGGTAGGATGCTGCAGTGCAGAGTATCAGACAGAATTCCAAAGCCTGGTACTGTGAATGGCTGGGAGGATGTCCACCAATGGTGGAATAAAATAAATCAGGGAATTTGCATAAAATCAAAATTGGAGGAAACTAACAGCTGACAACAGGGAAAAAAAAGTCTCAGAGAAACTTATTAAAATTGCAAGTGTACATTTTTGTGAAAAACAGTAAGCTTGGTGTGGAAAATGATACTAAAATGCCTCCAAATTGCTAACATTCTCCAGAATCCTCGAAGGGAATTTGAAACTGGCAGGCACTCAAGCATTTGATCTTACACCCAAAGTTTATTAAAACCTCTGGCAAAAAAATGTGGATCACTTCTTCTAGAAAAGATTAAATAACTGCGTGACAGTGCCTCCAGCACAGTCCTGCTTGGTGCAAATTCTATACAGTATTCAACTTGGTGGATACTTGGAATTCCAGTACTCTGCTCTGGGTTAAAAATGCATTAAGTCTGTCAGTGTTATACCATGAAAACAGATTGACATTTAGTTCGGATCCGAGCTGGCTTCCAAAGTGGCCGGATCCAATCAAATTATTTCAGTACGATTGGACTGTGTTCAGTTTTAAAACGAAGACACAAGAGACTGCAGATAATGGAATTCCTGAGCATACGCAAAGTGCTGGAGGAAGTCAGCGGATCAGGCAGCATCCGTGGAGGGAATGGACTGACAATGTTTTGGGTCGGGACTGTTATTCAGACTGATCCACTCAGGACAATCAGTCTGAAGAAGAATCCCGATTTGAAATGTCGTCTGTCCATTCCCTCCACACATGCTGCATGATCTGCTGACTTCCTCCAGCACTTTGTGTTTCGCATGAGAGACCTCTACTGTGCACTAGCAAAATGCCATGGGGATACTGGAAAGGTCAAGCAGAAACAGAAAGTATTATAAATACCCACACAGCAGACAATATATGTGTTGATGTCAGAGTGAAACAATAGTTAATGCCTCATGTTGATAGTCTTTCATCAGACTCCCAGGTATAGTGCTCATATTTCTGAGATGGGACTTGACCCTACGACCTTCTGTCTCAGGAACGAGATCCCAGCTGACAACTATCTGTGCAAGTCTCACTGCCAAGGGCAACTAAGGAAGAGCAAAGTCCAGACCCGTTTAAGTCGATGGGTTCTGAGAATTTGTTTCCACAAACATTGGCTTAAAAGCAATGATAGTTTTCTGCTTGCAGTATAAACACATATGGTTCCTATCACATTAGGAATTAACAATCTTTTGATTTTTTTTTTAAACCTTGTTAACCAAAGACCTTATCTGCCTTCCACCCTCTGCTTCCCATGACTGAAAGCTGCATGCAGGGCAGGACTTGGATGTAATCAAGATGTCTTCAATCAAACCGAACCGTAGGTCAAATGTAAAAGAGTTCTTAGTAATTTATTCCTTCTGTCAGACATTGCTCGGAAACCTCCAGGAGTAGTCAGCGGCCTTGATGTTGCTTTGTTCAACTTAGCGTTTGCATCTCATAAGGAGGTGACATGGAAATGTGTCACAACCCTTTTAGCCGGCTTTCACCATGGCAACGAAAGACTAGCTGCACCACGCTAGGAGGAGGTGGTTGGCGAGAGGGAGAATTATTGTTGCTTTTTCAGGCATAATGCTTGCAGCTAACTGCACATCAGGGATGTTTTGGGGGCAACATCAGTAATGAACTCCTCCAGGGAATAAGCACTACGGGGAGCCAGGGAAATAAAACCAAAGGTCGCTCTGCAACAAGGTGATGACACGAGAACAGATCCTTTAGTCTCGACAAAGAATGTCAACAACAATAGCGAACACTGGACTTACACAGCAGGTCTGTCAAGACGGCTTTGGGATATCAGATCACTGCCCTGCTTTAGAATTGAATCAGCATGCGATTTTGTTTTAACTCTCACCGCCCATGTTTCTAAACCATACCAACCAGAAGCTTTAACTCAACTCTGCTGAAATCTTTCTATATTAGAATGATAGTGCATCTTAATTGGATGCGCCAGGATTTGAGTCACGCTGAGTGCTATCTATTGAACATTACCTGAATTTATTAGCAAAAACAAGGAACTGCAGAGGCTAATTTACCAAGCTTCACCCCCCCCCCCACCACAATCAGTTTGAAGAAGGGTCCCGACCCGAAATGTCATCTATCCATGTTCTCCAGGAATGTTGCCTGACCCGCTGAGTTATTCCAACATTTTGTGACTTCCCTAATTTACTACGTCTCTCTAATTACCCCATGAACAGTGTGGCTTTCAGGGGATTTCAGAGAATAGTGAACATTGTTGTGGGTCTGAAATCACCACAGGTCAAGTATGATTGTCCTCCTGGTGGGACCTTCACAGGCATGTGTAGGTGTCATGCTCTCCAAGTGGATGCCTGTGTTTGATATTTTTTAAGTGGTGCACGGACAGACACCACACTGCCCTTGACAGAGACAGACCCAAGTCCAACGGCATGGACTCCACCACGGCTGGGAGTCTCCATCTGCTGCAGCCTTCGTCCGACTTCTCAGCTGGTGGGTTGCTCCACCAGTTGGCCAGCCTCCATCCTCCACCTGTTCCACCACTGAGGTCTTCTTCTTGGACCGTGCTCTGTCAGGAACCTCCCCATCGACCTGCCCGCTGTGGGTGACCTGCCAGGAGCACAGCTCCAGAGGGTTTAGCTCTCAGGATCTCAGGTGCATGCAAGCTTCTCCAGCACGACAATGTGGAAACCCTCGGAGAAGGGAACGATGAACAATGGACAATGGGCAGACTTTTGGCTGTGAGGGAGGGGGGAGCAACAAAGGGGAACTGGCGGGGGGGGGGGGGGGGGGGGAATTTGTAAGTTTGTAAGCGCCCTTTATGGGTGACTATTTGCATACCTTGGCACAGTATGCAAGCAAAGAATTTCACTGTGACTTGTCACATGTGACAATAAAATATTCAATTCAATTCACACAGGAGCCAGACAAGGAGGGCAAAGTTCCTTTCCTTAAGGTTGCAAGTGAACCTAACTGGATTTTAACAGAAATCCAGCAGTTGCCTTCATTTGAATCTATTTAAATTCAATTTAAACTCTCCAGATGCAGGACTCCAACATGGAATCTATGTTTCTAAATCATTACATCGAAACTGGGACTCACCAGTCCAGTAACACTACAATTACCATTTGCACTCAAGTGTCCTAGAAATACAGTTTTCCTGTTTACAATCTCTCTCAATGGTCCTTCAATCAAGGAGGAGTAGAATCAGCTGCTCCTGATCACCACCCGGTGGTTTTTACTAAAATGTGCATGCTTATCTCTGAACGTGAAATGGTTTTGGGCGTTGATGATCATTGTGAGTACATGATGAGCTGATCCTCGCTGTCAAGGCCCAAAAATAGGGAGGCAAAGATGAGGTACTACAAGCACATGTTGACAAGAAGTGTGAAAACGCATTCCTCAAGATTCAGGGGCAGTTTCTTCTCAGCTGTTATCAGACAAATGAACCATCCTATCATCAACTAGAGAGCGGTCCTGACCTACCATCAACCCCAGTGGAGACCCTTGGACTATCTTTAATTCGACTTTATTGGACTTTATCTTGCATTAAACGTTATTCCCTTTCTCCTGTATGTGTACACTGTGGACGACTTGATTGTAATCATGTATAGTCTGGATAGCATGCAACAAAAAGCTTTTCACTGTACCATGACAATAAACTAAATTACTAAAATAGCCTGGTAGTCTGAAATATCCAGAAAAAAATACTATTACCACAAACTAGGAGCCACTGTGTGGCTGCCTGTATTATATCAAGGATCGGTTCCACGTAGAAAAAGCTTATTGCAGGAGCATACCAAGTTAGAAATTTTTATACTATCTCAGATTGTTGACTTTCGAATACTGTTTTTCTTCTGCACAGATCTGCGTGCTTCCTGCATTATCTAATTTAATTTCAAATTTGAAATATCTGCAAATTTTATGGTTTTGTTCAAAAAAGCTGTCTTTTAGAAAAAAGATTTGAAAATGGAGAACAGGACATGGACAAAAAAAAAAGAAGATTTTTAAACATATCCAGGTCAAAGAACCTTGCAGCCAACACACAGAGCACAGCAGCAATAGTGGACATATGGCAGGCAATTCCCCGTGACCAGGTCTATGTATGATAATGGACAGATACCTGATGTTGGTCAACTTGTGAATAGTAGGCAGGATTTATAGACAATAGGTGCAGGAGGAGGCCATTCGGCCCTTCGAGCCAGCACCGCCATTCAATGTGATCATGGCCGATCATTCTCAATCAGCACCCCGTTCCTGCCTTCTCCCCATACCCCCTGACTCCGCTATCCTTAAGAGCTCTATCTACCTTTCAGGGGTAACATCCCTGCTTTTCTTGAAATAATAACATACACACTTTTACAGCTGTTCAGCAGGTAAACCAAGCACCCCATGTCACACCCCATCCCTGGAGAAGATGCCACGTGCTCTTAATTATACCGGTCAGTAATTCCAGTATTGTACTTTAATATTCTTTTGCATTATTCCGATTTTGCACTACAATCTTGCACCATTCTGCTGTTTTGCACTCATCATTGTGCAGTATTTATTGTTACTTTATGTCTATTTATTGTTACGTTTGTCTTCATACCCTCTGGTGTATATGATAATAAATTAATCTAGGCACGGGAGTGTAACTGAGTGGGATTTGCACCCAAGATATTTTGTCTCCAGAGTGTGCATGGTGCCAACTATCTACACTTTGGATGAGATCATCATCTGCAGGTCTCAGACCTCTCCACCATTCTGCGTAAACAACAATTAGGAAAATCAGGACAAAATAAATCTTTCCTGTTCTTGCTCCGCAGGTAGCTCACAGCACAAAAACGATCAAATTTAAAATGTTCCATCTCTTATTCTACATCAACCCCATACAACGTATCAGCTCACAAAAACTATTGTCTCTCTCAGCCCTACATTATATTTCTACATTTCTTAATCCCATTCTTATCATTAATACCAGTCAGTTCCTTGGATGGCAGCACTAAAGGCTTTGATTGTGTTCAATGTTCACACCTTATTCCCCGAGATTATACTCTATATTTAGTTCTAACCAATCCTATGCTCTAGTCTATCACTCAAGTGGATAAGAAAGGTATCGAGGGATATGGGACAAGTTCAGATGGGGATATACGCAAAATGCTGGAGAAACTCAGCTGAAGAATCTCGACCCGAAACGTCATCCATTCCTTCTCTCCAGAGACTGCCTGTCCTGTTGAGTTACTCCAGCATTTTGTGTCTATCTTCGGTTTAAACCAGCATCTGCAGTTCCTTCCTATACACGTTTAGATGGGACATTTATGGATGAGTTGGGTCAAAGAGCCTGTTTCTGTGCCATATGACTCAAGCCTGAGTCATGAGTCAGGCTTTATGACTCAACGCTAATACCCATCTTAAATCTGCTTTTCCTTAATGGTTCTCAATCGTTGTTTTAACCTTGCATCCTATGCTGTATCTCTTAATTCCTAGTCAAGAGTCCAATTGTCCTTTGCATTTTCCACATTATTTGCTTCTGTGGCTCCATATATCATGTAAATGTGTTTCATCTAACTTTGATTCCAAGCACAAAAGGACACAAAGTGCTGGAGTAACTTAGTGGGTCAGGTAGCATCTGTGGTGGACATGGATAGGTGACATTTTGTGTCTAAACCCTTCTTCAGACCTTGCAAGCACCTGGTTTGGAGCTAATAGCTCAGAGAGAAATAAAAACGAATTAAAAGCCTGCAAGTGTTAAGATTAAAGAACAATGGACTAAAGTTTTAATATTAAGAGTTGACATTAACAGGTGCCACCCATTTTTGTGTCCTCTGCAAACTTACTAATCATGCCTTGTATGTTCTCATCCAAATCATTCTTATAAACCACAACAGCAAAGGGCCCAGCATTGATCCCTGAGGTACACCATTAGTCAGAGGTCTCTAATCCAAAGAAATAACCTACCACCATCTTCCAGGTAGCCAATTCGCTATGCAGTTACCAGCTCTCAGTGGATCCCATGCGATCTGGCCTTCCAGAGCAGCCTACCTTGCGGAACCTGAGCAACAAGGCCTTGCTGGTCCATATATTCTGAAGAAGGTTTACGACCCTAAACGTCACCTATTCTTTTTCTCCCGAGATGCTGCCTGACCCGCTGGGCTACTCCAGCATTTTGTGTATAACTCCATATTTTTATATAATGTTTATTCCATAATGTTTATGGCCTTGCCCTTGTCAACCTTTTTGGTTATTTCTTCAAAAGGTTCAATGACATTCGTAAGACACGATCTCCCACGTCCAAAACCAAGCTAACTATCCCCACTCAACTCCTGCTACCCAAATACAGATATATCTTATCCCTCAGAATTCTTTCCTGTAACTAACCTACCACAGATGTTAGGCTCACTGGTTTATTTTGCAGCCCTTCTTAAATAGAGGCACAACATTATCCACCCTCCAGTCATCTGGCACCTCACCCATATCTAATGAGGATTTGTATATCTCAGGCAGGGTGTCTACAACTTCTTCTCTCGCTTCCCAGTGTCTTCAGATATTTCTGATCAGCCCGGGTAATTTATCCCCCTTCAGCACCTCCTCGACTGTAATACTGACTGTCCTCAAATGTCCCTTTCACCTGGAGTGTGTGTGTTGTATCTGCAAAGGTCAGTGTGGTGCAATGCATAATTGGAACAAAACATTTATGGGAGAAATACTTTCTACAGGAACTATATGACGCTATTTCACGGGCAATTAATAAAGTAACTCGATAATTGAGAAGAACATATATTTATAAATTAACTAACTAAAATACAAACATGGATAAGTATTGAGCAATTCAAAGCACAGTATTAAAGTATATTCCAAGGAGGTCAGCTAGGTATACAGCTTTTTAATATTTGTCACCGAGTCTTTCCAGCCTTGTGCCCATCGCTGGACATTAATTAGCTGCATACTTGTCTCCTGTTCTTTGTGTGACATCTGCTGTAGAAAATACTGTTTGTATTTCTGTTGGAAGAAAGAATTCAATAATTACATCAAATAGAAACTGAAGAATCAGGATTGAAGAGGACATGTGCTACTATCGGGATGGTGACTGGGCAGTGGGTGTGTATCGGGCAAACATGTCTTGCTGGACATGTGGGGGATAAAACAATTATTTCAAACCAAGTAATTGTTTTATCCCCCACATGTCCAGCAAGACATGTTTGCCCGATACACACCCACTGCCCAGTCACCATCCCGATAGTTTACATTACAAACTGGGCACGTTTTATTGCTAATAGTGAACGGGATGCACCAGGGGCAGTTGATGGCATTGAGTTTCTTGGACAAGTGGCCGTAACCATGCCCTTCCTCGAATCTTGCTGGTGACCTCAGCGCACAGAAGTGGAGGAGCAGCTGCTGGAGGTGACGGACAGTGTATCTGGAACAGTACAGCAAATGCTGCGCCGGAGACTCAGGTTCGATCCTGACTATGGGTGCCGTCTGTACGGAGTTTGTACGTTCTCCCCGTGACCGGTGTGGGCTTTCTCCGAGATCTTCGGTTTCCTCCCACACTCCAAAGACGTACAGGTTTATAGGTTAATTGACTGGGTAAAATGTAAAAATTGTCCCTAGTGTGTGTAGGGTAGTGTTAATGTGTGGGGATCGCCGGGCGGCGCGGACTCGGTGGGCCGAAGGGCCTGTTTCCGCGCTGTATCTCTAAATCTAAATCTAAAAAAAAATCTAGATGGGTAGCATGCAGAACAAGG
Source organism: Rhinoraja longicauda (assembly GCF_053455715.1). Classification (NCBI taxonomy): domain Eukaryota; kingdom Metazoa; phylum Chordata; class Chondrichthyes; order Rajiformes; family Arhynchobatidae; genus Rhinoraja; species Rhinoraja longicauda. The sequence continues at coordinate 22,279 of NW_027602115.1, read as the reverse complement.
TTTTCATTATATCTCTGTACACGTGACAATAAATAAACAAAAGTAATCATCAAATATTGCTGACTTCATTAATAGCCATTCACACAGATGCTGGCAATCTACCCCATGGATTCACAGTGGTAATCATATTCCACAAGTTCATAACAGTTCAGTTGCTTGCTCTGGCAAATTAAGACAGTGGTTATGAGAGAGCATTGTTACATCCCTGCTTGATGATGGGGGTTGAAAACCAGCTTGTTCTCCCCTCACTGAACAGAAATTCTAAGAAAAGCTAAGGCACTACCAGAAGTGCCGAATGCAGGCGAGGTGATAATCTGAGGTCGTGTTTGCTCTATCAGATAAAAAGGCTCCAGGGTACAATGAGGAGCAAATGAGTCATCCCTGGTATCCTTGTCATTATATATCACTCAATTAAGATCATTAAATATATTGTCATTATCACATTGCTGTTTGAGGAAGCCTGTTGCATGTTAATTGGCTGTGCTTCTAACTTCAAAGTACTAATTTACTGTACCAGATGTTGTTTTTACCAGTGTTTTTTTTTGTGACAGTACATGACAGTATGTGGCTTCATGGAAGGAAGCAGAGGCTGATGGTGGAAGGTTGCTTCTCGGACTAGAGGCCTGTGACTAGTGGTGTGCCTCAGGGTTCGGTGCTGGGCCCGTTACTGTTTGTCATCTACATCAATGATTTGGATGAGAACATACACAGCAAGATTAGCAAGTTTGCAGAAGATCCAAAAGTGGGTGGTTTAGCAGATAGTGAAGATGCTTGTGAAAAATTGCAGCAGGATCTTGATTGATTGGCTAAGTGGGCTGAGGAATGGTTGATGGAATTTAATACAGGGAAATGTGAGGTGTTGCATTTTGGGAAGTCTAACATGGGCAAGACCTACACAGTGAATGGTACGGCTCTGGGTAGTGTTGTAGAGCAGAGGGATCTAGGAGTGCAGGTGCATGGTTCCTGGATGGCAGGGTCGCCGGTAGATAGGGTGGTTAAAAAGGCATTTGGCACATTGACCTTCATCAGTCACAATATTGAGTAGAGAAGTTGGGAGGTCATGTTGCAGTTGTATGTGACGTTGGTGAGGCCGCATTTAGAGTATTGTGTTCAGTCCTGGGCATCATGTTATAGGAAAGATGTAAAGCTGGAAAGGGTACAGAGAAGATTTACAAGGATGTTGGCAGGGCTAGAGGGTCTGAGCTATAGGGAGAGGTTGAGTAGGTCGGAACTCTATTCCTTGGAGCGCAGGAGGATGAGGGGTGATCTTATTAGGGATGAGAGGTGTACAAAATCATGGGAGGAATAGATCAGGTAGTCTCTTGCCCAGAATAGGTGTTGAGGAACAGAGGACATAGGTTTAAGGTGAAGGGGAAAAGATTTAATAGGAATCTGAGGGGTAACTTTTTCACACAAAGGGTGGTGAGTGTATGGAACAAGCTGCCAGAGGAGGTAGTTGAGGCAGGTACTATCCCAACATTTAAGAAACAGTTAGACAGGTACATGGATAGGCAGGTTGGAGGGATATGGACCAAACATTGGCAGGTGGGACTAGTGTAGCTGGGACATGTTGGCTGGTGCGGCAAGTTTGGCCTACTGGTCTGTTTCCACACTGCATCACTCTATGAGTACGGCATAAAAAGTTAAAAGCAAGAATTATGTACTACGTGTGGAGAGATACATACATAACAGAAGTTTTTTGTCGACAAAAAAACACTTTTTTCACCCCCCCCCCCCCCCCCTGGCTGAAGACCAAAAAAGTGCTATGGGTGGGTTGTTACTTTGCCTTTTACAACTTCAATGCTGAGGCCAGTTGTCTGCTAAATACATTTATCTAGTACTCCAGGTCACTCCAATGCACTTACAATGATGAAGAACCTTTGAAATGCAGTGACTTGTTATGTTATGCAGCAATCAGTTGACAGATAGACCGCTCCTTTGACCACATAGTGCAGCACTCCCAGAGTGAAGCCCAGAGCCCCCTGACTAGGATTATTTCTGAGGTGGAATTTTAAACAAGAGCCCCTCTGTCTGAAAGGCAGCTGTTTTCCTGGCTGAGCCAGAGATGACACTGATCAAAGGAGTGCAGCTGCTGCTCTGAGAGTGGGCGGAACAAAACCTCACAACTAGATGGCCCAGTACCATCATGGTGGTGCTTGCAACCTCTGGGTCTTCATTCGAGATACGAATGTGCATTTTCTAAAAGCCACAGATTGTGTAAATGATTCACACGGAGAGAAATATGAAGATAGATCAATAAAAAGAAAACAACTGACCACATAAGCTGCATCTCTTGCCTCTATGGTAGCCAGGTGAGCCAGTGTGGTCTTGGCAGTTGTTACCGCTGCAGTCTCTGCAGACAAGGCTCCCGCTGCTCCCGGCTCCTCGATCGAACTCTGGGCATCAACCTGTAAAAGCTCATTTGCTGAGATTCCTGGCCAGCTCCTGCACAAGAGAATAAGAAAAAATAAAACAATACCAAATCACAAAGTTCACCAGTAATCTCATGCAGGGATAGAGTAAGAAAAGAAAATCTTCCAAGGGACGTGGATTGTGGAGTATATTCCACGGAACATGAAATCCATGCACTGCCTTAAAGTGATCCACAAAGCATCTCTTTTGGGTAAAGTTGCCAGTGTGGGGAATAATAAGCTATAATGAACAAAATGTCATGGGAAATAACCAAAGCTGCAGATGCTGGAATATGAATCATAAACTGAAAAGCTGGAAGGACCAGGCAATAGACAATAGGTGCAGGAGTAGGCCATTGGGCCCTTCGAGCCAGCACCACCATTCAATGTGATCATGGCTGATCATTCTCAATCAGTACCCCGTTCAGGCATTCAGAGAATTGGCCTCCACTGCCTTCTGAGGCAGAGAATTCCACAGATTCACAACTGTCTGACTGAAAAAGTTTTTCCTCATCTCAGTTCTAAATGGCCTACCCCTTATACTTAAACTGTGGCCCCTTGTTCTGGACTTCCCCCAACATTGGGAACATGTTTCCTGCCTCTAACGTGTCCAACCCCTTAATAATCTTATACGTTTCGATAAGATCTCCTCTCATCCTTCTAAATTCCAGTAGACAAGGCGATGAAAAAGGCCTTCACCAGTCAGGGAATTGAGTATAGAAATTGGAACGTTATGTTATAGTGTACAAGACATTGGTAAGGCCACACTTGGAGTATTGCATTCTGTTTTGATCACCCTGTTATTGGAAAAATGCCATTAAACAGGAAAAAGGGCAGAGAAGATTTACAAGGATGTTGCCAGGACTCAAGGGCCTGAGCTGTAGGGAGAGGTTGAGCAGGTGAGGTCTTTGTTCCTTGAAGGGCAAGAGACTGAGGGTCCATTTTACAGAGGTTTTTGAAACTGAACACAATATTCCAAGTGTGGCTTCACCAATGTTTTGTGCAACTGTGTGCAAATGTCCCAATTTTGATACTCAATTCCCTGACTGTTGAAAGCCAGCATGCCAAAAGCCTTCTTCACCACTTTGTCTACTAGAGATGCCACTTTCAGGGAAAGTGCAAGGTGCTTTACTGTGATATGCTTCCAACACCTCCCCTCTACCACATGTTCAACACCTTACTTCACAGTCAAGGCTACGTATATAGATCGCAAGTTTTGAACAATGATAAATGGAAATTCTAGCATCCTGTCCCATCCCATCCTCTCCCATCCTGAGTCCCGCAGGAAAACTGGGGTTTAAGAGGTCGATTCCATGGCTTGGTGAGATTTTGGGGCAAGATTTGGAAATTACAATATAGTGGTTTGCTTCAGGTATTTCTGAACTGATCACCTGCCAGCTCGATCCTTTGGGACTGAAAGTTTGTCGTAAGTTTCCTTCTCTTGCAGTTGGGGCCCAAATTGCTTCCATTCAGCCAAAGCCTTAAAGTCATTTTCATTCACTGCAAACAGATCCAAAAAATAAAACATAATTTAAAAGTAATAAAAGGAAACTGAAGAAGACTGAAGAAGGGTCCCGACCTGAATCGCCACCTATCCATTTTCTCCACAGATAGACACAAAGTGCTGGAGTAACTCAGCGGGTCAGGCAGCATCTCTAGAGAAAAAGGGATGGGTGACGTTTCGAGTCAGGACTCTTCTTCAGACTCACTTCAGACTTCTTCAGACATGCTGCCTGACCTGCTGAGTTACAACGGCATTTTGTGGCTATCATTAGTAAGGCAGAATTCTTGAGTTCTTTTGTGACATATATTTCTGGTGTTATGGCTCATGTCCGTTATTAGAAGCTAGAAACACAAGCAATGTGATCAGCATTATGACTATCCGCGGGAATGAAATGTGTGTGTAGATTAAACAATGACTGATGTTACATCAAGAGGAAGAATTACACCTCAAGGATATAGTACTGGGTAAGTTGCACAACTGACATAAGATGTAAGATGTAACTAGGAGCTGGAGTGGGTACCAGGCTTAGCAAGCTGCCTCGCGATTCAACATGGTTGTGGCTGATTCATCCCAGGCTGCATCTCCTTTTCTGCATCAACTTCCCACAGCCCACAATTGCCTGCCTTTCAAAATATGTTCACTTGCCCTATGAACTATCCTTTACAACCCGTTGTGCTCCATTGATTCACCAGCCTCTGCAGGAAGACATATGTATGCACCTTAGTTTTAAATGACTGCCCCCTTATTCTGTAATTTTGTTGCCTCATTGGGGATTCCCTCACGAGTGGAAACATCTTAAATTCAACCTGCTAGGTCCCCTATCAATAATATCACCCCCCCCCCCCATTTTTCCACGCTTCAAAGAATACAGGTGGAATGTTTTTAGGCGTTTTGCGATAAGGCAATCCTTTCATCCCAAGAATTATTTTGGTGAATCATTTCTGCGTGGCTCCAGTGCTAGAAAATCCCTTCTTAAATAAAGGGACTAGAACTGTATTCAAGGTGCAGCCTACCAACACCATATTCAATTGTAAGAATATTTTTATATTTCTAAAATCCAATCCCCTTGCAATCAACGCCATAAGACCATAGGACGTAGGAGCAGAATTAAACCATTTGGCCCATCGAGTCTGCTCTGCCATTCAATTTTGGCTGATCTATCTTCCCCTCTCAACCTCATTCTCTTGCCTTCTCTCCTTAACCTTTGACGCCCTTACCAATCAGGCCAATATATATTTGCATTTTTAACCACTTATTGCCTTGACTGCACATATTATTGTGCTTCATGTCCCACTCATTTGCAGTCTATTTTCATTTATAAAAGAGTCTGCCTTCTGGTTCCTCATAAAGAAGTGCCTGATCTCACACTTTCCCACATTGAACCCCACTTGATGAGCGTTTTCCCCTTTCACTTGACCTATCTGTTGCAAAACACATTCCCCACTGCACCATGCCCTCCCATGGTTTTAGCTGTCAGAGCAGGGAAAAGATAATGGTTGCGGAGAAATTATATATCATAATATACTGTTCCTGCTGGTAAAATGTAGCTTCAATTCAGCACTGTGTAGGAAAGAACTGCAGATGGTGCTTTAAATCGAAGGTCGACACAAAATGCTGGAGTAACTCAACGGGACAGGCAGCATCTCTGGAGAGAAGGAATGGGTGACGTTTTGGGTCAAGACCCTTCTTCAGACTGATGTCAGGGAGTGGGTAGGACAAAGATAGAATGTAGTCGGAAACAGTAAGACTGGTGGGAGAACTGGGAAGGGGGAGGGGATGGAGAGAGAGGGAATCAGTCCAAAGAAGGATCTCGACCCGAAATGTCACCCATTCCTTCTCTCCAGAGATGCTGCCAGTTCAACTCAGCACTGTAACTATTTCCAAAACTTCATGCAGATAAAGCAGCCTAACCAAGGGGAAAGAAGCTGTGAACGACTGACTACTGATTGTGTGTATATATAGGGTCACACCCATCATGTGTCACTAACGTCAAGCATTGTTTATGTACTATAAATGAGAGATACTTTTCAGTTATAATCACAGTGTGTGGCTTGATGCTTATCTACTGCCGTTGCTGTACACCATGGAAACAGGCCCTTCAGCCCACCCTCGGCTTGCCGATCAATGTGGCATACTGGGCGAGTCCCATTTGCTTGCATTTAATCTATATCCCTCCAAACCCTTCCTATCCATGTATCTGTCCAAATGTCTTATAAAAGCCATAATTATATCCGCTTCTATCCGCTTCTATAGCTTCCATTGGCAGCTCATTCCAGATATGAACTACCCTCTGAGTGAAAAAGTTGCCCCTGTGGCCCCCTCTTAAATCTCTCTCTTCTGACGTTCAGCCTGTATCCTCCAGTTTCTTTCCCCTTGTTTAAGCTGCTCTATCTGCATACATTTTCAGAGATAGTACGTTTTAGAATACTCCACCCAGGGAAAAAGACTGAGTGTTCAAATATCCTTATATTCTTATACAGGGGCAATATAGCTTATGAGTTGTTTAAATAGATGAGGCGGCCACACGTGCTTGTGAAGTAATAACAATGGTTTGCATTTATGTAGTGCCTTCAATGTAGATGAGAAAAAAATGCTTCACAAGAACATTAGTAAACAAACTTGTCCATCAATTCCAACAGAGGGGAGAGCAGTATTTGAGGAATATCTTCAGAGGAAAAGGGCGCTAGAGAGGCAAAGAGTTTACAGCATAATTTAACACAAACGATTCACTTTCTCTGGGACCCCCGAGATGACTTAGACTGAACAAACAGGAAATGTGAAAAAAGTAACATGTTTACCGGGAATTTCGATATCATCAATGATGAGGAAGTTGTCAAACTCCAGGAGGAGCAGTTCAGAGAGATTGGAGAGATCGGACACAAAATCATTTGCCCATTCATTTAAACATTCCTGTGAAAATGTTAAGTAAAAATTACTATAATGGAAGAGAGGCAAGAAGTTTTGGTTAGAACATATTGCGTACAGCCATACATCCGGGTGGGAATAATAACTTATCACAAGCAAAGCGTTCATTGGTTTGCCATGAATGAATGAATGAATGAATGAATACTTTAATGAATGAATGCCATGTTGTTTACTCTCTGAGAACCCACTCTTTAATATTGTAATAATGATGATTCTTTCAAGAATTCAATTCCAGTGTGACAGTAATTCTCCACTACCTCACTGAAGTAACTGTGTCAGGGATTGTGGTAGGAAGTTCAACGTGAAGACAATCTATGGATCACGTGTATGGATATGGATAGAAAAGGTTTCAAGGGCTGTAAGCCAAATGCAGGTAAACCAGCCCAGGATGCCAACTTGGTTGGCATGCACAAGGTGGGCCGTAGAGCCTGTTTCCATGCTCTGCATCTCTATGACTCCCTGAGTGTATCTATTATTTACCCCCTCACAATGGGATTTCATTCGTAACTAAATCTCAGTTAAGAACTAAGATCTAGATCTTTACTGGATCTAAAGTTAGGATCTTTCACTAGATCTCTTCTAGAGAAACATCCAAAAACAGCAAATGATTTAAGACTGTAAATGGCCTATCTGGTTTTGGTAATGCTCAATTGTCTTCTTGCCTTGAGTTTCTCTCCATTAGACATGATCTCTGTGGATTCAGTGCCTTGACGTTCTTCCTCCTCTTCGCACAAACTCTTCAGCTTCTCGAGATTGTTGGGATGACCCAGAATTGGCCTCAGCTTCTGTTTGTTCTGAGCCTAATGGAAATAAATAGAATAAAGCAAGTATGCATTCAGGGCTTAGCCCCTTCATCCAGCCTATGATGCAGTCTAGTTTACATGTTAACTATTTTTTGTGACAATGTGGCAAAAATAGATTTAAAGCCTGCTAAACTAAGTGCACACAGAGTGAAATCAGAAATGTAAGCATATTAAAGATCATGATGGAAAAAGCTCTGTGCTTCTACACATCCTCAGCTTAGCTTTTAGTTGAAGTATTTACAGCAAGATGACCATCCATTGTACATGTGTGTATGCTGTGAGGATGCCTGGGGTGAGGTGTTACAACAATCTTAATGTCTGAAGAAGGTGGTGTTGTGGAAAGATTTTGAGGAGTGTGGGTCGTCACAAGCCATCTGCAGCAACAGAAAAGGCACAATAAGCAGTTATCTACTTTTATATATTTTCCATTTTGCCTTTCTACCTTTGCATTCTCTAATTGCTGGTATTTCTTGCAGAATGTGCAGTGTTTTTCTGCTATCGACTTTGTGAATAATTCCATGTGATGCTTCAGGATTTCTTCAATCAGGAAATGTGGTACAGCAGGGAGCAACTGCTCAAACAGCTGCAGCAGCTCTCTGAACTCTGGGGGGACAAAATAAAACAGAGGTTGAAGGAAGGTTTCAATGTTTCTCTACAAAGTAAATATTACAACACTTTCTTTGAGAGATGTGGCAACAATCCATGGCCGGCCTAATCTGCTTCTTCAAAGTGTGGAGAAAGCTCTAGAAAAATTTACAGAGCTTGTGATGAATGGGCTTTCAATAAAGTGTCAGGTAGGGAGACGGCGTCATCGAGTCACACAGCATGGAAAAAGAACCTTCGGCCCAACTCGCCTCTCTAAGGTAATCCCATTTGGCCAGATTGCCACAAACTGTGACCAAGGGTGTTGGACCAAGCCTTGGAAGACGTCAGAAAATTGTTTGGGGAGGGTGTGAGGGGGAGTTTTCACAGGTTCACTGTACATTCCCCAGATCTTTTGCTTATGCCATTTTTCTGAGGATGCTATCATAACTGCAGTGATTATCGTCAGCAAGAAACAGAGTTACCATGGAAATGCTGCCTTTATACTTTAATGGAGAATTGGGTGAGCATGAGAGACCACTTGATGCACCTCCTCTGTTTTTCTTTCACTCCCGCGGCCTTTTTATTTTTCCGTGTGTGGGTGACAGATCAATGGCCATTGATCCCAACAGCCTTAGATCAGACAATGGAGAACAGACATGCCAGGGAGAGACTAGAGACTGAAAACTTTAGCACTTCAGAAATGATAGTGATGGAAGCCTTTGCAGCTAATTTTGACCATAACTGCACAGAGCAGCATAAATGTGGGAAAATATGAGGAAAATGTTTTAACTTACTACGGTAAAAATAATTGAATGGGTGTGACAAAGAAGACAGAAGCTGACTTACACTATTTGAAAACTATTTAGTTCTAAAGTGTGCAGGAAGGATGTACAGATGCTGGTTTAAACCGAAGGTAGACACAAAATGCTGGAGTAACTCAGCATCTCTGGAGGGAAGGAATGGGTGACGCTTCAGGTCGAGACCCTACTTCAGTCTGATATTCTGTGACATGACTGGTTTTGGCTGAATGATGGATCTCAGCCCTGATACTGTTAGAGGCTTTTATAATTTTCCAACCTCAGTATTGGTGCACACATGGAATCAATACCCACTGAGCTACACAATCCAGCAAAAAAATAACCTCAGGAAGAGAAGACAGGGAAGAGAAAAAATACAAAAGTACCCTTTTACTCATCTTGTTCCTGCCACCACAAAATGAACTGAAACAAACTATGAACACATTACCAAATAGAAAACAAAATGTACTCAAAGAATGACACATAGTTTTCTGCTATGTATTTCTTTGTAAACTTTATGAAATTACACATATGATGGAAATTACATGGTAAAATGTACTGTTCCGTTACCTTGCAGACTGTTATTGTAATAGTCAGTTGCCTGAGTTTGATATGACAGCATCTTCTGAATCACCTCTTCCGCGAATTGTTCAAATGTCTCCTTTAGGTACTCAGGCCTGCAGACGAGAGCTCGTTCTTTCTTTTTGTAATAGTCCTTTCACAGGCAAAGAAAAGGATTACACGGTGAAACATGATTAATGATACTTAAGAATTTGTTAGGTTAAAGCCAAAAGGCAGCAGGTATGAGGAAAGGAGTCGAGGGACATATGAAATGAAGCAGTTGGGCCACCTTAATAAGAATATGATGTAGAAACTGATAAAGAGAGATTGGCCCATCATGTCTGTGCCTTCCTTAACAATGTACCACAACAACAACTGTGGAGTTACACTGTCGAGGACATCATTTCATCCATTTAAACTGATCCACTCGCATATATATATACCAGATACTAAAAGGCATTCTTTCTTTGGGTGATGCAGGGTACTACTTCAATGTTATTAAAAGTCTGAAAGGAACTTCTGCCTTGCATATTTATCTGATTTTCAGAATCTGTGCTATCCATGAGGTTGAAGAAGAGTCCCTGACTTGAAATATCGCCTATCCTGGTCCTCCAGAGATGCTGCTTGACCCACTGAGTTACTCCAGCACTTTTTGTACTATGCAAGATTCCAGCATCTGCAGTTCCTTGACTCTCCTTTTCAACAGGGCCGCTCACATAACAGGAAAGCTTGGCTATGCTCTCTGCGACTTTTTATTCATTCCCGCAACCAAATCCTCCATGCTGACATTTTCCTGCTGCATCAGATCTATGGTGGTCAACCCTCTGCCTTTGAGTGAATGTGCAATATTTCCATCAAAAAATGATCCAGAGTCAATAAAAGCCCCAAACTCTGAAGTGTTTCAGGTAATGTCATTTGAGTGTGTTCGGACACAGGATCTGATGGCATAATTAAAATTAAAAACTACCTTCCCTAACCGGTTTGCTGATTCTTTGCCTGTGTAATCCTTAACCAAATTCATTGTCAATCCTTTGCCTGAGCTTTGGCGGTGGTTTCAGGGAGCAAATAATAATAAATTGGCACTAGCTTTTCTGGGAGCAAGCAAGAAGAAAATCTGAATTCTCTTCAGAGATTCCTGCCAAGCAGATGAAAGATCACCCTCTGCTGTGATATCCATTGTGAAATAACCCACTGCCATTTATTCAAACTGGATGCAAGAAACAACCCCTGCAATTGAACAGATAAGTATTACATCCAACAGTTTGGGTATCATTATACTGGACTGCTGCGTTGTGCATATTTGCTGGGCACCTGAAGGCATCCAACTAGCAAAATGGCTTGGAATAGTAGTCACAGATTACCTATCATCCACTGGTAGTCACAGACTCATAGCATCCTTTGATTAATTGCTTAAGGGAAAAGGAAGGGAAAGCTGGTCATGAGGGAGGCAGATGACAAACATGAGCTGAGAACTGAGATGGGTGCTGGAAGCATGGTTTTAACATGGAGTGCGAAGGAACATTACAACACCTATTGCTGCATGTTCTGGTAATACTGTAAAAAACATTTTTGTTTGTGATGGCAACCTGCAGTGCCCCTTTAAAGCCTCGTGGTTTGGCTGTACTTGGACACTGTTTCACCTGGGCCCTTGCTGTATTCACCAACCATTCCCCCACTGTCTCTCATATGCAGCAGGTGCAACCCACAATACCCATTTTGAATATGGTACTCAGAGGATGAGGGCTGTGGAGACCAAGTCATTGGGTATTTTTAAAGGGGAGATTGACAGATTCTCGATTAGTGAAGATGTCAAAGGTTATGGGGAGAAGGGAGGATAATGGAGCTGAGAGGGAAAGATAGATCAGCCATGATTAAATGGTGGAATAGGCTCGATGGGCCGAATAGCCTAAGTCTGCGCCTATCACTTATGAACTTATGCTTATCAGTTTGTCAAATACCACGTGGCAGGAGCACGATGTGCTTGTGCCTTGCAAGGAGCACACACTTGCTGTTTGGTGTGTTGCAAGCTTAAGAACCTATTTAGCACCTGAATATCAAGCTCAGTGTGACTCAGACTCAAGTCCACAATGGACCATTGTATGAAAAGCCACTTAGGTAAGGTACAGAAACGAAGTTAGCACAGCGGAACCATACCCCAGCAGAGCCAGCATCTTCAGAAGAAAGGAAAGTAAAGAACGTTGCAAGGTATGTCTTTAAAAACTAATAGGAAAGGCTAGAGGGGCTTAAAAGTCAATCCTATTACTCCAATAAAATAGTACCACACATCACCTAAACTGATCAATGTAAATGTGAAATTATGACAAATGCTTTAACTTTAATATACATAATAATAAAACATAATAGTAATAGTAAAATATTCAACTCTAACAAATTACTTACCTCAGCCACTGCCAGTAAGGCATTGGTACTTTCCCACAAAATGTATGTTATTGTTTCTTTATAATAGCTGGAAAAGACAAATTGGTTTACATTAAGGTTTCATATATTGGACTGGAATTTCTTTGGAGCCAAGGTGCACATGACCAACATTGGAACTAAGCTGACTCATTGGGAACACGTGTTGGCGATGGACATTAATGCTATCTGAACCACTGAAGGAAGGAAGCAGTGACATGGATTTGCCACTACTCATGCTCCCTCTGTAACGGAACACAGGCAGAATAACACCATCTATAACCCCTCATTTTGTGACATTTTGAAGAATTCTAGGTGGTAGTGGTGCGAGATTCCTCAAACCCACTGGTCTCCCTGCCAACCACTGCCTAGATTATCATAAATATTTTAAAGGTAGCCTATTCCAAGTCCCTTTTTGAGATAAATTGCTTTAAAAGGAGTCCTCCGGCAGAAGTGATCCACCTGTTTGCGGGCATTCATTAGATGATACGTCTAGAAATTACCCTTGATCATTTATTACCAATTATGGCTGAGGAGAGCAAACGGGGAAGGAACTTTTAAAAGGAGTCGAGATGATTCACCAATGTCATACCATCTGCTGTTTAGGTCATGGGAAAGGCACCTACAGACAGGGGTCGAATGGAAAGGGAAAAGTTGTTCTCCCTTGAGACTGCTAAGATCTTGGGGGGATTTTAACTGAAACTGTTAGGAGTCCTTTTAGGAGTACATATAAAATTCTTCAAGGATTGGACAGGCTAGAAGCAGGAAAAATGTTCCTGATGTTAAGGGAGTCCAGAACCAGGGTCACAGCTTAAGAATAAGGGGTAGGCCATTTAGGACTGAGATGAGGAAAAAACTTTTTCACCGAGAGAGTTATGAATCTGTGGAATTCTCCACCAAAGAAGGCAGTGGAGGCCAATTCACTGGATGTTTTCAAGAGAGAGTTAGATTTACAGCAGCTCATAAGGCTAAAGCAATCAAGGGACATGGGGAAAAAAAGCAGGAACGGGGTACTGATTTTAGATGATCAGCCATGATCATATTGAATGGCGGTGCTGGCTTGAAGGACTGAATGGCCTACTCCTGCACCTATTTTTCTATGTTTCTATGTTTCCTGCTTAGGAAGGCTAGACACAAAGTGCTGGAGTAACTCAACGGGTCAGGCATTATCTCTGGAGAAAAAAGATGGGTGACATTTTGATTCGGGACCCTTCTTCAGACTCGTGATCCCAACTTGAAACGTCACCTGACCTTTTTCTCCAGTGATCCTGCCTGACCTGCTGAGTTACTCCATGACTTTGTGTCTATCTTTGGCATCAACAAGCATCGGCAGTGCTTTATTTCTACCTGGTAGGAAGCCAGACTTGAAGCGTCAGAGGCACTGAAGCTGTACTTAAATAAACATTCAGCTGTGGGATCCTGCTTGCTGAGCAATGCTTCCAGGTTCAAGGTCGTTTCATGCACACATGACTCTAACTGAGCTTTATCTGCTGATGTTTAATGCCAACATTGATTGGGTTTTTTTCAGATAATCAATAACAACCAGCATCAGAAGCAACTTCACCTCTAAAGGTGACAGAAAATAGGATGTGGTGGTTAGGGTGGAAGATGGGATTAGAGTTGGCCATCTATTGATGCCACATCCTCTGAGAGTGCACATCAGATTATTTTGGGCTGTGTTTTTTAGAGACGGTAGGGCATATGGGCACCTCTAAAAACTTAAATGTCATTATTTTGTTTTCTAGGTACATGACACATATGTTTATTAATCGGGCATTCTGGCACCTTTATCTGTACAAAGAAAGCACTGATTTTGGGATCAATTTAAAGAGGCAGAAGTTGTATTTCTTTTATAAATTCCTCTGCATTCTCCTGCAATGGGGCTAGTTTCCTCCACATTGGGCCACATTTCTCTGGGTGCAGGTAATTCCATCATAATTTTTCAAAAATGGATGTTGCAGCTTTCAATCAGTCTGCGAAGGTGGAATCAGCAGTGTGATATCGGACAGCAGGAAACATAAAGCACAACGTTTGCACTCCACCTGCAAGAATAACCAGCACATCCGATTCGCCACTCAGGCTCAGGGATTTGCAGCAATGACTACCTTGCCGCGTGTCCAAGACATCGCCGGTTGCTCTCAGGGTTAAATACAAGCAAGTGATATTCATCAGCAGTTAAGGCCATCAGTTCCATCAACGTGCAGCCACTGGCAGGACTTTGTCAGGTAACAAGTCTTGAATCAGTCTACAATCCCATCAGTCTGAAGAAGGGTCTTGACCCGAAACATCACCCATTCCTTCTCTCCAGAGATGTTGCCTGTCTCGCTGGGTACTCCAGCATTTTGGTATCTACAATACCACAGTATTTGTTCATCCCAGCGGCAGGATGGCCACCGAGATATACTCCCTCCACGTGCATCTTATCACATGTGAACAGTTCAGCAACACAGGTGGTTGAACGCAGGAACCCACTGTGATCACACATGAGCAACTATGGTTGGAATACAAAAGACTGCAGATGCTGCAGTCTTGAGCAAAGCACAAAGTGCTGGAGATACTCAACAGGTCCGGCAGCATCAGTGGAGAGAATGGACAGATGATGCGTTGGGCCTGGACCCTTCTTCAGACTGATTCTTCACATGATAGAGATTCAGGTGGCTGTACTTCTGTTGGTGGTGGGTGGGGAAGGAGGAGAGAAGGCAGACATGGTCGTACAAAATAATCTACCGGAGGTTTCCCACATCATGATCGAGAAACAAACACGGCATTTAACATCCACCGAGTGACGCCAATTCAAACCATTCAGCTAATATTTATAAAGATTTAGTAGTTACTAACTTACATCTCAGACCAAAGTACTAAATATAATAAAGGTGATTCATTTAATGGCTAAAAAGATATTTGACTTTCAATTTATATTCACCCAACAGTCCAGACCATTACACAAACCAATCTCCCTTCTATTGACTACATTTATACCTCACGCTGCCTCGGCAAGGCCAGCAGCATAATCAAGGACGAGTCGCACCCTGGCCAATCCTTCTTTTCCCCTCTCCCATCAGACAAAAGGTACAGAAGTGTGAAAATGCACACCACCATTCAGGGACAGATTTTTCCCCCAGCTGTTTACAGGCAACTAAATCATCCCACCACAACCAGAGTGTAAGAAAATAACTGCAGATGCTGGTACAAATCGAAGATATTTATTCACAAAATGCTGGAGTAACTCAGCAGGTCAGGCAGCATCTCAGGAGCGAAGGAATGGGTGACATTTCGGGTTGAGACCCTTCTTCAGACTGAGATCAGTGCTGAACTACCATCTATCTCATTAGTGAGCCTCGGACTATCCTTAATTGGACTTTGCTGGCTTTACCTTGCACTAAACGTTATTCCCTTATCATATATCAATACACTGTAAAAGGCTCGATTGTAATCATGTATTGTCTTTCTACTGACTGGATAGCACGCAACAAAAGCTTTTCACCGTACCTCAGTACATGTAACAATAAACTAAACTGAACTGACAACTATAAGGTTTTTCTTTGACAAAGGTATTCTTGGGTGACTATTCCCATCACATCCTCCAACAGAGCTGGTGGCAGTCTGCTGTTTCTCATGCTGATCCCCGTGATTGTCTGGCTGCTTAGCTGAATCTGGGAGAGCCCAGCTGCTGACTGCTGGGGCTTGGCTGTTGCCACATGTAACTGGTATCAGGCCAATATCGTGTGAATGTGCTAAAAAGGTGCTAAAAAGGTGTGACACGCTGAAAATTCTCAAGAAAGTGTTCAAAACGACCCTAGCACTCACCGAGAGCACCCTCCTGAGTTGATGTTGTTGCTATGATTACACAAGCTATACTTACTTTGTTAACTACGTTCACCATTGCAGGAAGGCTCATTTTAATGATCTCTGACAAAAGAAAGGACACACTTGCGAAGAGTCATCGGAAAAGTAATTGAACTGAGAATCTACTTACTCAGATGGTTCTGCAGTTTCACCAAAAACTTGATACTTTGGATCAAAGCGGTTTGGCTTAGAATATTTAATTGCACTAGAAAGATAAAAATGCTCATTTAAGTTTGTATGTATCACATACAATGTCCCTGAAAAAGATAATTTGGCCCACTGAGTCTGTGCTGGATCAAAGCAAAGCAATTCTGTCAGTTCCATTCCCCCTCTATTTCCCTGTACCCTCCTCTCTCTCACATGGCTGTCAATGCCCCATGTTGCCAGCCACTGACACTAGCGATAATGCACAGTAGCAACTTAACCTCCTATGGCATGTGGAAGGAAACTGGAGCATGCAGGAGAAACCCATGGGGTGACAGAGAGAACATGCAAGCTCCAACCCAGGTCCGTGGAGCTGTGAGCTAGCAGCACTAACTGCTGCACTGCTGCTGAAAGTGAAGCTGACTGACTCCATGAATATTAGGAAATGCATAACGCCACCAAAGAATAAAAGATAATGCAAACAAATCTAAAGAACAGAATCGAAAACAAATTAGTTATAGGGAACTGAGACTCTTGCATTCTCTTCCAGCTATGGATACAGGGCAATACTACAATGAATAAGATGCTCCAAGCCTGACAACCTGTCTGACAAGCCCAATAATAACTTAATCATCTGTTTTTACAGAGCTGATCAAGAGCTGATCAAGGGATAAATGGTGGCCAGGGTTAGTGGAAAGTTTCTTTGAAATGGCAAACTGGGATCTTTTACACTTAGTTGGGAGACAAAGCAGGTCTTTGGTTTAATGTCTTATTCTAAAGATGCGCCAGTACTCCTTCCAAACTACTCCTTCCAAAGGGCACTAAAGCATCAGCATAAATTTTTAGCCTTGTCTCTGGAGTGGTTCTTGAATCTTCTGAGACCAGAAATCTATCCACAGAATCCCAGCTCTGGGTGACAGTAAATGGCAAAGATGCAGCCATGACTTTTAAATCAAGACTGGGAGCGAAATCTAAACTGTCACTGTGGGAGGTGTTATTGCACTGTTTGCCGATAAGTACAATATTTTTGTTTGTGACCTGTGATAGGTGCTGTCGTTGCTGTGCCTAAACCTTTATTTTCAACGTGTTTAATGAGTTGATGAACAAAATCATCTGTTTACATTTTTTTTTAAAAAAAGCTAAAGAAACCTTGTGGGCCAGTATGAAGGAAACTATTACATGGGGTAGTTGTAGTGAGTCATGTTTAAATGTGATGCTGCAGAAACCTTATGCACTCAATGCTTAGTCTGAAGTATCCATCCCACACGCCTCTGATGCGCTCATTTACACATCATGGCTAAGCAGCGGTTCCATCAATGGCGCTGAACCAAGCTCAACTGACTCTCTATGGAGCTGCTGGAATCACAGCAGTCTACCGCAGCAACAATTAGTGGAGCATTAAAATGTGGTGATTGTTCATTTTCTCTAAATGTTTTCTGTCATTGGTTTAAAAATACACAAGATGGGGGACAGGATTGGTAGTTTACTGGGTGAGGTGAATGTAGGTGGGCAGAGGTGCATGAGGGTTATACAAGGAAACTTGCAGGAATACATGTAGAGTGTGGCCTTAAAGTGAGCAGACTTGGCTTTGTAAGGCACAGTAGTAGTGTCTTGATACTTCCCCTGGGATCCACATAGCAAAGATTTTTCTTGTACAAGTCTTCAGTGCCCAGTGATACACGTGTGTTTTCAGCAAAGTTAACTAACACTCAGGGGGATAAATTAGTTTGTTCTGGCGCTCCTCTGTAGAGAATTGGAGCTTTGGCAGGTCTCAGAAGGGATGTGCCTGGTTCCAATCGCAGGAATAGGGACAGGATATTTCCAGTGAGGCGTGAGGACACCTTCTGAAGAAACTCTTTAATGCTAGGACAAGCGTGAAGGGAAAGAAAGTGCATTTACGTCAGCATTCAAGCCTTGTCCTTCCCTGAACCTGAATTTATAGGTTCTGCTCAAATCCAGATGAATGAACAGATTCATAAAAAATAAACCACGCTCACATAACAGCCCTGGAACTTAACTTTGTAAAAAGTAATAGTCTTAAACATTCACAGACCTTGGTGGTGATGAGGCAGACTTTTGTCCTCTGGAAGATCCAGCAAAGGAGCGGCCATATTGGGAGCCAGAATAAAATGATATTTGAGATCCTGTTAAAGTGGATAAAAAACAATGTGATATTTTATGGAGCTACAGCTAATGCTTCACACACTTCTAATATTTTTGGTAGTGTTATTTGCTATTCTAGATAGAAAAACAAAATTTAAAAAATCAAAATGTCAAGCATATTTGAATGAGGATGTTTCAACGCATTCCTGATAGCCACTCAGGCAGCGCAGTGGTGAAATGTGTGAGCTTTGTTTGAGAAGCATAATGTAGGTCTGAGCTGGTGAACTGCTGAATCAAAAAGATTCAAGTTCGATTGGAGCCACAAGAACCAGCAGACACTATGATCTTGATGAAACCACAGAGTGCTGGTGGAACTCAAAGGGTCAGGCAGCATCTGTAGTTCAACTCACCATCCACAATGACAAGGACATTACTGTACTTGATCTTAATGTTCCTGAAGAAAATTCATCCAGGGCTTCCATTTGCAATCACAATTTAGTGACTTCTCCGAGGCACTAGTTGGGCAAGACCAAGATGAAGTTGTGCAGCAATGGGTCTGACAGTAAAGTTAAGAGTCTGGAGTAGCTACTGAAGAAGGGCCAGTTGAGTGAAATAGTGGAAGTTGCTGGTACCCTGAAAATTGTTTTACCAGTATCTTGCAGAGAGGATATGGGAAGAAAATTTTAAAAGAAGCAAAATATGTTTGAAAAATCAAAGCAATCAACTACAAAATGTGTCATGATTGACACTTTTAGGTGCAGTTGACTGCAGTTGATAAGTTAAAACCCCACAGCAAAAAACACCTGCAAAATAAACTGGTTTTGAAAATCAAACTTATTTATAAGTTTAGATTATTTAATGGTAAGGTTCGTGCTGTGGAATTGAAACCATGTATTCCATCCATATTTCCCTAATGTTAACTTATACGGTATCAGCATAGTTGAATGAGGATGTTTGAACGCATTCCTAATAGCCACTCAGGCAGCGAAAGAAAGCTGGTTCATTTTGTTCTCCCCTACCCAAGCCCAGGCATGAAGTGACCATATATGTTGCTTTATCATTGCTATTTGAAATTACTGATGGCAGCATCTCTATTTTTGTATTTTTCAGCAACTAAAAAGGAAAGAGGAATAAATTTACACTGTTATTTGAGGTGATGAGAAGATGCAAAGGATTCAGTTTTTAAGTTTAGTTTAGTTTAGTTTATTATCACATATATTGAGGTGCAGTAAAAAGCTTTTGTTGCGTGCTAACCAGTCAATGGAAAGACAATACATGATTACAATTGAGCCATCCACAGTGTACAGATACATGATAAAGGGAATAACATGAATAACATGTAGTGCAAGATAAAGTCCAGGAAAGTCTGATCAAAGATAGTCTGGGGGTCTCCAATGAAGTTGACAGCAGTTCGGGACTGCTCTCTAGTTGTTGATGGTTCAGTTGCCTGATAACAGCTGGGAAAAAACTGTCCCTGAATCTGGAAGTGTGCATTTTCACTTCTATACTCCTTGCCTGATGGGAGAGGGGAGAAGAGGGAGTGGCCAGGTTGCGACTTGTCCTTGATTATGCTGCTGGTCTTGCCGAGGCAGCGTGAGATGTAAATGGAGTCAATGAAAGGGAGGTTGGTTGGTGTGATGGTCTGAGCTGTGTCCACAATTCTCTACAATTTCTCGCGGACATGCATGGAGCTGTTCCCAAACCATGCTGTGATGCGTCCCGATAAACTGCTTTCTATGGCGCATCTATCTGCAAAAGAGGAATTTCATTGTGCCCAAGTACTTGTGATAATAAAGTACCATTGAATCCTTACCTCCAACTTTAACGTGGTCACTAGTTTCATCATGCACTATTTCGGATACTACCTCTGACCTATGAGATCTGCAGATTAAAATTTTCAATACAACACAGAATTATCATATATTCAATGGAGATCACACCAGTTTCAGTGTACCTGTGCCAGTATGAATGAGCCACTTCTCCTTCCCTTCTTACATGCTAACACTGTTTTGGACACTACATTCAATATCCTTGAACGTATAATTATTTTTTCTCTAAATTTCACAAGCAGTGAGAAGAGTCTGCAGCCAGCGTGGCTGCCATGATGAAAGCTGACCCATGTGTCAGGCATAGTGCATAAATGAGTTTGCAGCTGCACGCTCAGTTAGTGGCTGCTATCCGTCGATGCACATCAGAATTGCACAGCACAGAAACAGTTCCTTTTGACCCACAGGTTTTAAATTGGATTTTTTATAGTGAGTTCTTGCTAAATCGTTTGAAAACACATGATTTAGCATCAGGGCAAAATATAACACCAATTTAGTTCACCTGAAGTGGGTGAAATTCAATTTCGATGCTTACATTTTTCCTGATCATTTTATACCTTCCCCTTACATTCGACATCCCAAAATGGACACCTCCCAAAGGGCGGCACGGTGGCGCAGTGGTGAAGTTGTTGCATTGCAGTGCTTGCAGCGCTGGAGACCCGGGTTCCATCCCGACTACGGGAGCTGTCGGTTCGGAGTTTGTACGTTCTCCCCGTGACTGCGTGGGTTTTCTCAGAGATCTTCAGTTTCTTCCCACACTCCAAAGACGTACAGGTTTGTAGGTTAATTGGCTTGGTGTTTGTGTAAATCGTCCCTAGTGTGTGTGTAGGATAGTGTTAATCATTGGTCGGCGCGGACTCGGTGGGCCGGTTTCCGTGCTGTATCTCTAAACTAAAAACTAAAACCAAACCTCACACTTGCACAGGTTAAACACTCTGCCATTTCGTTGCCTATTTCTGTTGTTGGTCTGTATCACACTGTATACTTCGGCAGCCCTCCTCACTGTTACATGTTATGTTGTGCAGGTTGTCATCAGAGTTGCGCTGTGTAATGTTGTTCAAAGATTTAGCACACAGACATGCCCAGCATTCTACATTTACTTGAGAGGACTTACATTTACAATGCGGATTGGGTAGTAGTACCTTTCAGGCGCTCTGCTCTACCATCTAGTATATGTGTCAGTGAAATAGCCTGCTGGTGTCAGGGAAATGATGAAACCATTTTCACTTACTGCAGCATTTCTTTGATGATGCCAACAGCCACATCGTCAACGGCACTTCTTCCAGTTCTGACAGGATTCAACAAATTCTCACTCACAAAGAAGCCTACTTTACTCTCTCGTTTCGAAAACTCACCACGGGTGGCTGTAGCAATTGGTCCCTGGAGGGGGACATCTACTACAACTGGATCCTACAAAAAGAAAAGAAAATGAAAATAAGCTAAGGGTTTAAACAGTTTAGTTAACTAATGATTGATAGTGAAATTATTTGGGCACGCAGATTCAGTCATGAAATTGTAGAACAGTACAGCACAAGAACTGGCCCTTTTGCCCATAATGCCCAGGCACCTACCAGTTTCTGTGTACAAAACCTACCCCACAGGCGTGTCAGGGGTTATGGGGGGGGGGGGGGGGGGGGGGGGGGGGGGGGGAAGCAGGAGAATGGGGTTAGGAGAGAGAGAAAAATCAATAATAACCTCATACTTCTGCATAAATACTATAAGGTATTTTTATGAATTCTTAAAGCTGAGATTACCTCACTTCCTGCGCTCATTCAATACAACTTCACAGTAAAACATCAGCGCATATCAGCACATGATTTTTCCACAACAGCCATTTAAATAAATGTACATATTTTCACCTTTTCACGTGTACTCACACTGCACTGTCCTAAGTCCTGCTGATAATGATTGCAATCAGCACTTCAATCATACAGCCTTTTTTACCAAGGTCACATTTTGTGCTATAGATGCATGCAGCACGGCAACAGGTCCTTCGGCCCCTCATTGTCCATGCCGACCACGATGCTCCATCTAAGGTAATCCCATTTGCCTGTGTTTGTCACATGTCTCTCTAAATCTTTTCTCTCCACATATCTTTAAATGCTGTTACTGTCCCTGCCTCAACTACATCCTCTTATCAGTTCATTCCATATACAGTACCTACCACCCTCTTTGTGAAAAAGATGCCTCTCGGGTTCCTATTACATCTTTCCCCTCTCATCTTAAACCTATGCCTTCTTGTTCTTGATTCACGTACCCTGGGTAAAAGACTCCTCTGGATCATACACCCATATCGTAAATCCAGTCCTCAGCCTTCTGCATTCCATGGAATGAAGTCCTAACTTGCCTAGCCTCTCCC
>NW_027602114.1:0-49388 GCF_053455715.1 Rhinoraja longicauda | reverse complement strand
GTATATTTTGGTCTCCTAACCTGAGGAAAGACGTTCTTGCCTTAGAGGGAGTACAGAGAAGGTTTATCAGATTGATCCCTGGAATGGCGGGACTTACATATGAGGAGAGACTGGATAGACTGGGCTTATACTCGCTGGAATTTAGAAGACTGAGGGGGGATTTTATAGAAACATATAAAATTCTTAAGGGGTTGGAGAGGCTAGATGCGGCAAGATTGTTCCCGATGTTGGGGGAGTCCGGAACCAGGGGTCACAGCTTAAGGATAAGGGGGAAGTCTTTTAGGACGGAGATGAGAAAACATTTCTTCACACAGAGTGGTGAGTCTGTGGAATTCTCTGCCACAGAAGGTAGTTGAGGCCAGTTCATTGGCTATATTTAAGAGGGAGTTAGATGTGGCCCTTTTTGCTAAAGGGATCATGGGGTATGGAGAGAAGGCAGGTAAAGGCTACTGAGCTGGATGATCAGCCATGATCATATTGAATGGCGGTGCAGGCTCGATGGGCTGAATGGCCTACTCCTGCACCTATTTTCTATGTTTCTATGTTTCTAAACTAAACGAATATTTGATATTCTTTCTCGCATTCCATTTTATAATAAATTCTACAATAAATTAAACGAATATTTGTTACCCACTCTGTCTCCCTCCCCTTCCTCCCCCTCACTCTCTTTCCCCTCTTACTCTACTTCTTTTTCCTTCCCCCCCCATTTTATAAGACTACATTTACACTAATCATTTAAACTAAACTAATATTTGATACCATCTCCCCGCTTTCTCTCTCCCCACTCACCCCTTCCCTCCCTCTCCCGACCTTTCCTCTCTCTCTCCCCTCTCTCTGCCATCTCCCTCTCTCCCTTTTCTCCCGTCTCTCTCTCTTCCCCAGTCTCCCCGCCTCTCTCTCTTCCCCACCCCATTTCTCTCTCTCCTCTCTTTTGACTAAATAAAATAAACTAAGTTAAAATAAAAACTAAACTCTCCCCTCTCTTCCTCTACTCTCTTCCCCCTCTATCTCACCTCTCTCTCCCTCACTTCCCCTCTCTGTCCTCCCTCTCTTTCCCCTTCTCTCTCATCATTCTCTATACCTTCCTTCAGTCTCTCCCCCTCTCTTTCTTTCTCCTCTCTCCCCCTTTCTCTCTCCCCCTCTTCACTTCATTTTCATAAATTTACAATGATAAACTAAACTAATATTTGATACCATGACACCACCCCTCCACTTGAGAACAAAATTTACAATATATTGAGCTAATATTTATTACTTCCTCTCTCTCCCTCCACTTCCCTCTCTCTCTCTCTCTCTCTCCCTCTTTCTCTCCCCCGTGCACTATATAAGAATACATTTAAAAGTCACAGCGTCATGGAGTCATGCAGCACGGAAATATCCGGCCCAACTAGCCCACTCCAATGCAACTTGCCCCTTCTATCCCAGTGCCACCTGCCCGCGTTTGCCCCATATCCCTCTCAACCCGTCCCATCCACGTACAGGAGATGTTGAATCAGTATGGATAGAAATGAGAAATTGTAAGGGTAAAAAGACCCTAATGGGAGTTATCTATAGGCCCCCAAACAGTAGCCTCGACATAGGGTGCAAGTTGAATCAGGAGATAAAATTGGCGTGTCAAAAATGTAATGCTACGGTGGTTATGGGAGATTTCAACATGCAGGTAGACTGGGAAAATCAGATTGGAAATGGACCCCAGGAAAGAGAGTTTGTAGAGTGCCTTCGAGATGGATTCTTAGAACAGCTTGTACTGGAGCCTACCAGGGAGAAGGCAATTCTGGATTTAGTGTTGTGTAATGATCCTGATCTGATAAGGGGACTAGAGGTAAAAGAGCCATTAGGAGGCAGTTATCACAACATGATAAGTTTTACTCTGCAAATGGAAAGGCAGAAGGGAAAATCGTAAGTGTCGGTATTACAGTATAGCAAAGGGGATTACAGAGGCATGAGGCAGGAGCTGGCCAAAATTGACTGGAAGGAGGCCCTAGCAGGGAAGACGGTAGAACAGCAATGGCAGGTATTCCTGGGAATAATGCAGAGGTTGCAGGATCAATTTATTCCAAAGAGGTGGAAAGACTCTAAGGGGAGTAAGAGACACCTGTGACTGACAAGGGAAGTCAGGGACAGCATAAAAATTAAGGAGAGGAAGTATAACATAGCAAAGAAGAGTGGGAAGACAGAGGATTGGGACTCTTTTAAAGAGCAACAAAAGTTAACTAAAAAGGCAATACGGGGAGAAAAGATGAGGTACGAGGGTAAACTAGCCAATAATATAAAGGAGGATAGCAAAAGTTTTTTTAGGTACGTGAAGAGGAAAAAAATAGTCAAGGCAAATGTGGGTCCCTTGAAGACAGAAGCAGGGGAATTTATTATGGCGAACAAAGAAATGGCAGACGAGTTAAACCGTTACTTTGGATCTGTCTTCACTGAGGAAGATACACACAATCTCCCAAATGTTCTAGGGGCCGGAGAACCTAGGGTGATGGAGGAACTGAAGGAAATCCACATTAGGCAGGAAATGGTTTTGGGTAGACTGATGGGACTGAAGGCTGATAAATCCCCAGGGCCTGATGGTCTGCATCCCAGAGTACTTAAGGAGGTGGCTCTAGAAATAGTGGAAGCATTGGAGATCATTTTTCAATGTTCTATAGATTCAGGATCAGTTCCTGTGGATTGGAGGATAGCAAATGTTATCCCACTTTTTAAGAAAGGAGGGAGAGAGAAAGCGGGTAATTATAGACCAGTTAGTCTGACATCAGTGGTGGGGAAGATGCTGGAGTCAATTATAAAAGACGAAATTGCTGAGCATTTGGATAGCAGTAACGGGATCATTCCGAGTCAGCATGGATTTACGAAGGGGAAATCATGCTTGACAAATCTACTGGAATTTTTTGAGGATGTAACTATGAAAATTGACAAGGGAGAGTCAGTGGATGTGGTGTACCTAGACTTTCAGAAAGCCTTCGACAAGGTCCCACATAGGAGATTAGTGGGCAAAATTAGGGCACATGGTATTGGGGGTAGGGTACTGACATGGATAGAAAATTGGTTGACAGACAGAAAGCAAAGAGTGGGGATAAATGGGTCCCTTTCGGAATGGCAAGCAGTGACCAGTGGGGTACCGCAAGGTTCGGTGCTGGGACCCCAGCTATTTACGATATACATTAATGACTTAGACGAAGGGATTAAAAGTACCATTAGCAAATTTGCAGATGATACTAAGTTGGGGGGTAGTGTGAATTGTGAGGAAGATGCAATAAGGCTGCAGGGTGACTTGGACAGGTTGTGTGAGTGGGCGGATACATGGCAGATGCAGTTTAATGTAGATAAGTGTGAGGTTATTCACTTTGGAAGTAAGAATAGAAAGGCAGATTATTATCTGAATGGTGTCAAGTTAGGAGGAGGGGGAGTTCAACGAGATCTGGGTGTCCTAGTGCATCAGTCAATGAAAGGAAGCATGCAGGTACAGCAGGCAGTGAAGAAAGCCAATGGAATGTTGGCCTTCGTAACAAGAGGAGTTGAGTATAGGAGCAAAGAGGTCCTTCTACAGTTGTACCGGGCCCTGGTGAGACCGCACCTGGAGTACTGTGTGCAGTTTTGGTCTCCAAATTTGAGGAAGGATATTCTTGCTATGGAGGGCGTGCAGCGTAGGTTCACTAGGTTAATTCCCGGAATGGCGGGACTGTCGTGTGTTGAAAGGCTGGAGCGATTGGGCTTGTATACACTGGAATTTAGAAGGATGAGGGGGGATCTTATTGAAACATATAAGATAATTAGGGGATTGGACACATTAGAGGCAGATAACATGTTCCCAATGTTGGGGGAGTCCAGAACAAGGGGCCACAGTTTAAGAATAAGGGGTAGGCCATTTAGAACGGAGATGAGGAAGAACTTTTTCAGTCAGAGGGTGGTGAAGGTGTGGAATTCTCTGCCTCAGAAGGCAGTGGAGGCCAGTTCGTTGGATGCTTTCAAGAGAGAGCTGGATAGAGCTCTTAAGGATAGCGGAGTGAGGGGGTATGGGGAGAAGGCAGGAACGGGGTACTGATTGAGAGTGATCAGCCATGATCGCATTGAATGGCGGTGCTGGCTCGAAGGGCTGAATGGCCTACTCCTGCACCTATTGTCTATTGTCTATTGTTCATTGGTCAAGGAGTGGTGGTCTGTCTCAGGGATTGGTGCTGCGCTCATTGTTGTTTGTCATCTGTGTCAATGAGTTCCCTGAGAATGTAACGGACTAATGTAAAAGTTTGCAGTTGACACTAAAGTAGGCGGTATCACAGGCATTGAAAATGGTTGGCAAGGATTAAGTAGGAACTTTTTCAAATTGGAAAGTCGCCTGAGAAATTTCAAATAGTGTTCCTTGCAGATGTGTGAGATTTTAAATTAGGGAAGACAAGCCAGGGCATGATCTTCACCGTGAATGGTAGTTAGCTGGGTAGTGTTGGAGAGCAGAGGGATCTCAGAATAAAAGTACATTGTTGTAAGAAAAGGGGCGTAACAGGGGGATAGGGTGGTGGAGAAGGTTTTTTTGGTGCACTGTCTTCATCAGCCAGTGAATAAAATGTAAAAGTTAGAAAGTTATGTTCAGACAGACAAGACGTTGGTGAGGACGCACTTGGAGTAACGTGTATAATCTTACGTCACCTTGTTTAGGAAATGTGCCACATATTTGCAAAGAGTGAAGAAAATATTTTCCAACACTTTGCCAGAAAACAAGGGTCGGAGTTACAGGGAAATGTTGGGCTCGCCAGGACTTTATTCCATGGAACGCATCAGGCAGTGCAGTGACCTCATAGAGGTGGATAGTGCCATAGGTAACGTCATAATGGGAACACTAAGACATTTGGACAGGTACATGAGGGGAATGGTTTAGAGGGAGATGATCCATATGCCGGCAAATGGGAATAGTTCAGATGAACTAAAATGCACCATCCCTCCCCATGAAACACGGCAACCTTTGTCTCAAAATTTGCGCCAGCTACAGCACTAACAGACAAACTGCTTTTAAATGGCCCTTGGATATTTTATTACCACTGAACTCTAACCTTGAAATCAAGGAAATTAAACATCGATAGATGTCCACTCTTCTCAAAGATGCAATGTTAAATGCAGTGATCGCCTTGCATTAAGGAAATATTGCAACACCCTGCGATGTGAAATGCAATAATAATCCTGCAAAACCTCTCAAATGTTAAACGTGACTAATGCATCGTATTAGGATAACTTTGCAGGCTACTGCAATGTTAAATGCAGCGATGGCCTTGCATTAAAGTCATCTAGCGACCCCCAATGGATGTTATATGCATTAAATTAATTGCAATAATTTTGCAAAACCTCCCAAATGTTAAATGCAACAAATGCATCGCATTAGGACGACTTTTCAGGCTGCTGCCATGTTAAATGCAGTGATCGCCTTGCATTAAAGAAATATTGCAACACCCTGCGATGTGAAATGCAATAATAATCCTGCAAAACCTCTGAAATGTTAAATGCGACTAATGCATCGTATTAGGATAACTTTGCAGGCTGCTGCATTGTTAAATGCAGCGCTGGCCTTGCATTAAAGCAATATTGCAACCCCCTGGGATGTTAAATGCAATAAAATTAATTGCAATCATTTTGCAAAACCTCTCAAATGTTAAATGCAATTAATGCAACGCATTAGAACAACTTTGCAGGCTCCTGCAATGTTAAATGCAGCGCAGGCCTTGCATTAAAGCAAAATTGCAGCTGTTCTGGGGTATTAAACGCATTAAAATCATTGTAATAATCATGCAAAATCTCTCAAATGTTCAATCCAACTAATGCATCGTACCATTAAAATCTTTATTGGTGTACGGTTCTTCCTGACATCCATCCACCCACCCACCGATCGATCAATCAATCAATCTTTGATTTATTCTTATTATTAATAATATAAATTATTATTACTATAGTATTATTATTGTATTTACTACCCCCGGCATCGCATTAGGATGACTTTTCAGGCTGCTGCAATGTTAAATGCAGTGATCGCCTTGCATTAAAGAAATATTGCAACACCCTGCGATGTGAAATGCAATAATAATCCTGCAAAACCTCTCAAATGTTAAACGTGACTAATGCATCGTATTAGGATAACTTTGCAGGCTACTGCAATGTTAAATGCAGCGATGGCCTTGCATTAAAGTCATCTAGCGACCCCCAATGGATGTTATATGCATTAAATTAATTGCAATAATTTTGCAAAACCTCTCAAATGTTAAATGCAACAAATGCATCGCATTAGGACGACTTTTCAGGCTGTTGCAATGTTAAATGCAGTGATCGCCTTGCATTAAAGAAATATTGCAACACCCTGCGATGTGAAATGCAATAATAATCCTACAAAACCTCTCAAATGTTAAATGCGACTAATGCATCGTATTAGGATAACTTTGCAGGCTGCTGCAATGTTAAATGCAGTGATGGCCTTGCATTAAAGTCATCTAGCGACCCCCAGTGGGTGTTAAATGCAATAAAATTAATTGCAATCATTTTGCAAAACCTCTCAAATGTTAAATGCAACAAATGCATCGCATTAGGATGACTTTTCAGGCTGCTGCAATGTTAAATGCAGTGATCGCCTTGCATTAAAGAAATATTGCAACACCCTGCGATGTGAAATGCAATAATAATCCTGCAAAACCTCTCAAATGTTAAATGCGACTAATGCATCGTATTAGGATAACTTTGCAGGCTGCTGCTTTGTTAAATGCAGCGCTGGCCTTGCATTAAAGCAATATTGCAACCCCCTGGGATGTTAAATGCAATAAAATTAATTGCAATCATTTTGCAAAACCTCTCAAATGTTAAATGCAATTAATGCAACGCATTAGAACAACTTTGCAGGCTCCTGCAATGTTAAATGCAGCGCAGGCCTTGCATTAAAGCAAAATTGCAGCTGTTCTGGGGTATTAAACGCATTAAAATCATTGTAATAATCATGCAAAATCTCTCAAATGTTCAATCCAACTAATGCATCGTACCATTAAAATCTTTATTGGTGTACGGTTCTTCCTGACATCCATCCACCCACCCACCGGCGATCAATCAATCAATCTTTGATTAATTCTTATTATTATTAATAATATAAATTATTATTACTATAGTATTATTATTGTATTTACTACCCCCGGCACGTAGCGGAACCTCCAGGGCAGGGAGGAGACTATCCGGCATGTGGAAGTGCTTCTGGGAAGTGTGTCTGATGTGTGTGGGTCTGTGTGTGTCTGTGTGTGTGTGGGTGTGTGTGTGGGTGTGTGTGTGTGTGGGTGTGTGTGTGGGTGTGTGGGTGTGTGTGTGGGTGTGTGTGTGGGTCTGTGTTTGGGTCTGTGTTTGGGTCTGTGTTTGAGTCTGTGTTTGCGTTTGTGTTTGGGTTTGTGTTTGGGTCTGTGTTTGGGTTTGTGTTTGGGTCTGTGTTTGTGTTTGTGTTTGGGTCTCCCCCCCTCTCCCTCTCCCCCAGCTCTCTCCCCCCCTCTCTCTCTCCCCCAGCTCTATCTCTCCCCCCCTCTCTCTCTCTCCCCCAGCAATAAAAAACAGACGTCACCCTAATTGTGTGCGTGTGTGTGTGTGTGAGAGCTGACTGACTTACCCCAGTCTAGTAGACACTCCGACACTCCAGCAGTTGTGACCAAGCTTGCGATGGCCATCTTTTATCTGCCTGCCTGCCTGCCTGCCACCCGCGCCAACCTGAAGGGCCCAAACACTTGTCTTACACTCAGCCCATAACAGATATTGATTAACCCCGTACATACATACATACTTATACGGAACAGGGATAAAGAATAAACAGGTGTCGTGCGTGTGTGTGCGCGCGCGTTATAAACAAGTGCTGTCTGTGAAAAAATCTTTATTGGTGTACGGTTCCTCCTGACATCCACCCACCCACCCACCGATCGATCAATCAATCAATCTTTGATTTATTCTTATTATTAATAATATAAATTATTATTACTATAGTATTATTATTGTATTTACTACCCCCGGCATCACATTAGGATGACTTTTCAGGCTGCTGCAATGTTAAATGCAGTGATCGCCTTGCATTAAAGAAATATTGCAACACCCTGCGACGTGAAATGCAATAATAATCCTGCAAAACCTCTCAAATGTTAAACGTGACTAATGCATCGTATTAGGATAACTTTGCAGGCTACTGCAATGTTAAATGCAGCGATGGCCTTGCATTAAAGTCATCTAGCGACCCCCAGTGGGTGTTAAATGCAATAAAATTAATTGCAATCATTTTGCAAAACCTCTCAAATGTTAAATGCAACAAATGCATCGCATTAGGATGACTTTTCAGGCTGCTGCAATGTTAAATGCAGTGATCGCCTTGCATTAAAGAAATATTGCAACACCCTGCGATGTGAAATGCAATAATAATCCTGCAAAACCTCTCAAATGTTAAATGCGACTAATGCATCGTATTAGGATAACTTTGCAGGCTGCTGCTTTGTTAAATGCAGCGCTGGCCTTGCATTAAAGCAATATTGCAACCCCCTGGGATGTTAAATGCAATAAAATTAATTGCAATCATTTTGCAAAACCTCTCAAATGTTAAATGCAATTAATGCAACGCATTAGTCAACTTTGCAGGCTCCTGCAATGTTAAATGCAGCGCAGGCCTTGCATTAAAGCAAAATTGCAGCTGTTCTGGGGTATTAAACGCATTAAAATCATTGTAATAATCATGCAAAATCTCTCAAATGTTCAATCCAACTAATGCATCGTACCATTAAAATCTTTATTGGTGTACGGTTCTTCCTGACATCCATCCACCCACCCACCGATCGATCAATCAATCAATCTTTGATTTATTCTTATTATTAATAATATAAATTATTATTACTATAGTATTATTATTGTATTTACTACCCCCGGCATCGCATTAGGATGACTTTTCAGGCTGCTGCAATGTTAAATGCAGTGATCGCCTTGCATTAAAGAAATATTGCAACACCCTGCGATGTGAAATGCAATAATAATCCTGCAAAACCTCTCAAATGTTAAACGTGACTAATGCATCGTATTAGGATAACTTTGCAGGCTACTGCAATGTTAAATGCAGCGATGGCCTTGCATTAAAGTCATCTAGCGACCCCCAATGGATGTTATATGCATTAAATTAATTGCAATAATTTTGCAAAACCTCTCAAATGTTAAATGCAACAAATGCATCGCATTAGGATGACTTTTCAGGCTGCTGCAATGTTAAATGCAGTGATCGCCTTGCATTAAAGAAATATTGCAACACCCTGCGATGTGAAATGCAATAATAATCCTGCAAAACCTCTCAAATGTTAAATGCGACTAATGCATCGTATTAGGATAACTTTGCAGGCTGCTGCTTTGTTAAATGCAGCGCTGGCCTTGCATTAAAGCAATATTGCAACCCCCTGGGATGTTAAATGCAATAAAATTAATTGCAATCATTTTGCAAAACCTCTCAAATGTTAAATGCAATTAATGCAACGCATTAGAACAACTTTGCAGGCTCCTGCAATGTTAAATGCAGCGCAGGCCTTGCATTAAAGCAAAATTGCAGCTGTTCTGGGGTATTAAACGCATTAAAATCATTGTAATAATCATGCAAAATCTCTCAAATGTTCAATCCAACTAATGCATCGTACCATTAAAATCTTTATTGGTGTACGGTTCTTCCTGACATCCATCCACCCACCCACCGATCGATCAATCAATCAATCTTTGATTTATTCTTATTATTAATAATATAAATTATTATTACTATAGTATTATTATTGTATTTACTACCCCCGGCATCGCATTAGGATGACTTTTCAGGCTGCTGCAATGTTAAATGCAGTGATCGCCTTGCATTAAAGAAATATTGCAACACCCTGCGATGTGAAATGCAATAATAATCCTGCAAAACCTCTCAAATGTTAAACGTGACTAATGCATCGTATTAGGATAACTTTGCAGGCTACTGCAATGTTAAATGCAGCGATGGCCTTGCATTAAAGTCATCTAGCGACCCCCAATGGATGTTATATGCATTAAATTAATTGCAATAATTTTGCAAAACCTCTCAAATGTTAAATGCAACAAATGCATCGCATTAGGACGACTTTTCAGGCTGTTGCAATGTTAAATGCAGTGATCGCCTTGCATTAAAGAAATATTGCAACACCCTGCGATGTGAAATGCAATAATAATCCTGCAAAACCTCTCAAATGTTAAATGCGACTAATGCATCGTATTAGGATAACTTTGCAGGCTGCTGCTTTGTTAAATGCAGCGCTGGCCTTGCATTAAAGCAATATTGCAACCCCCTGGGATGTTAAATGCAATAAAATTAATTGCAATCATTTTGCAAAACCTCTCAAATGTTAAATGCAATTAATGCAACGCATTAGAACAACTTTGCAGGCTCCTGCAATGTTAAATGCAGCGCAGGCCTTGCATTAAAGCAAAATTGCAGCTGTTCTGGGGTATTAAACGCATTAAAATCATTGTAATAATCATGCAAAATCTCTCAAATGTTCAATCCAACTAATGCATCGTACCATTAAAATCTTTATTGGTGTACGGTTCTTCCTGACATCCATCCACCCACCCACCGGCGATCAATCAATCAATCTTTGATTAATTCTTATTATTATTAATAATATAAATTATTATTACTATAGTATTATTATTGTATTTACTACCCCCGGCACGTAGCGGAACCTCCAGGGCAGGGAGGAGACTATCCGGCATGTGGAAGTGCTTCTGGGAAGTGTGTCTGATGTGTGTGGGTCTGTGTGTGTCTGTGTGTGTGTGGGTGTGTGTGTGGGTGTGTGTGTGTGTGGGTGTGTGTGTGGGTGTGTGGGTGTGTGTGTGGGTGTGTGTGTGGGTCTGTGTTTGGGTCTGTGTTTGGGTCTGTGTTTGAGTCTGTGTTTGCGTTTGTGTTTGGGTTTGTGTTTGGGTCTGTGTTTGGGTTTGTGTTTGGGTCTGTGTTTGTGTTTGTGTTTGGGTCTCCCCCCCTCTCCCTCTCCCCCAGCTCTCTCCCCCCCTCTCTCTCTCCCCCAGCTCTATCTCTCCCCCCCTCTCTCTCTCTCCCCCAGCAATAAAAAACAGACGTCACCCTAATTGTGTGCGTGTGTGTGTGTGTGTGTGTGTGAGAGCTGACTGACTTACCCCAGTCTAGTAGACACTCCGACACTCCAGCAGTTGTGACCAAGCTTGCGATGGCCATCTTTTATCTGCCTGCCTGCCTGCCTGCCACCCGCGCCAACCTGAAGGGCCCAAACACTTGTCTTACACTCAGCCCATAACAGATATTGATTAACCCCGTACATACATACATACTTATACGGAACAGGGATAAAGAATAAACAGGTGTCGTGCGTGTGTGTGCGCGCGCGTTATAAACAAGTGCTGTCTGTGAAAAAATCTTTATTGGTGTACGGTTCCTCCTGACATCCACCCACCCACCCACCGATCGATCAATCAATCAATCTTTGATTTATTCTTATTATTAATAATATAAATTATTATTACTATAGTATTATTATTGTATTTACTACCCCCGGCATCACATTAGGATGACTTTTCAGGCTGCTGCAATGTTAAATGCAGTGATCGCCTTGCATTAAAGAAATATTGCAACACCCTGCGACGTGAAATGCAATAATAATCCTGCAAAACCTCTCAAATGTTAAACGTGACTAATGCATCGTATTAGGATAACTTTGCAGGCTACTGCAATGTTAAATGCAGCGATGGCCTTGCATTAAAGTCATCTAGCGACCCCCAGTGGGTGTTAAATGCAATAAAATTAATTGCAATCATTTTGCAAAACCTCTCAAATGTTAAATGCAACAAATGCATCGCATTAGGATGACTTTTCAGGCTGCTGCAATGTTAAATGCAGTGATCGCCTTGCATTAAAGAAATATTGCAACACCCTGCGATGTGAAATGCAATAATAATCCTGCAAAACCTCTCAAATGTTAAATGCGACTAATGCATCGTATTAGGATAACTTTGCAGGCTGCTGCTTTGTTAAATGCAGCGCTGGCCTTGCATTAAAGCAATATTGCAACCCCCTGGGATGTTAAATGCAATAAAATTAATTGCAATCATTTTGCAAAACCTCTCAAATGTTAAATGCAATTAATGCAACGCATTAGTCAACTTTGCAGGCTCCTGCAATGTTAAATGCAGCGCAGGCCTTGCATTAAAGCAAAATTGCAGCTGTTCTGGGGTATTAAACGCATTAAAATCATTGTAATAATCATGCAAAATCTCTCAAATGTTCAATCCAACTAATGCATCGTACCATTAAAATCTTTATTGGTGTACGGTTCTTCCTGACATCCATCCACCCACCCACCGATTGATCAATCAATCAATCTTTGATTTATTCTTATTATTAATAATATAAATTATTATTACTATAGTATTATTATTGTATTTACTACCCCCGGCATCGCATTAGGATGACTTTTCAGGCTGCTGCAATGTTAAATGCAGTGATCGCCTTGCATTAAAGAAATATTGCAACACCCTGCGATGTGAAATGCAATAATAATCCTGCAAAACCTCTCAAATGTTAAACGTGACTAATGCATCGTATTAGGATAACTTTGCAGGCTACTGCAATGTTAAATGCAGCGATGGCCTTGCATTAAAGTCATCTAGCGACCCCCAATGGATGTTATATGCATTAAATTAATTGCAATAATTTTGCAAAACCTCTCAAATGTTAAATGCAACAAATGCATCGCATTAGGATGACTTTTCAGGCTGCTGCAATGTTAAATGCAGTGATCGCCTTGCATTAAAGAAATATTGCAACACCCTGCGATGTGAAATGCAATAATAATCCTGCAAAACCTCTCAAATGTTAAATGCGACTAATGCATCGTATTAGGATAACTTTGCAGGCTGCTGCTTTGTTAAATGCAGCGCTGGCCTTGCATTAAAGCAATATTGCAACCCCCTGGGATGTTAAATGCAATAAAATTAATTGCAATCATTTTGCAAAACCTCTCAAATGTTAAATGCAATTAATGCAACGCATTAGAACAACTTTGCAGGCTCCTGCAATGTTAAATGCAGCGCAGGCCTTGCATTAAAGCAAAATTGCAGCTGTTCTGGGGTATTAAACGCATTAAAATCATTGTAATAATCATGCAAAATCTCTCAAATGTTCAATCCAACTAATGCATCGTACCATTAAAATCTTTATTGGTGTACGGTTCTTCCTGACATCCATCCACCCACCCACCGATCGATCAATCAATCAATCTTTGATTTATTCTTATTATTAATAATATAAATTATTATTACTATAGTATTATTATTGTATTTACTACCCCCGGCATCGCATTAGGATGACTTTTCAGGCTGCTGCAATGTTAAATGCAGTGATCGCCTTGCATTAAAGAAATATTGCAACACCCTGCGATGTGAAATGCAATAATAATCCTGCAAAACCTCTCAAATGTTAAACGTGACTAATGCATCGTATTAGGATAACTTTGCAGGCTACTGCAATGTTAAATGCAGCGATGGCCTTGCATTAAAGTCATCTAGCGACCCCCAATGGATGTTATATGCATTAAATTAATTGCAATAATTTTGCAAAACCTCTCAAATGTTAAATGCAACAAATGCATCGCATTAGGATGACTTTTCAGGCTGCTGCAATGTTAAATGCAGTGATCGCCTTGCATTAAAGAAATATTGCAACACCCTGCGATGTGAAATGCAATAATAATCCTGCAAAACCTCTCAAATGTTAAATGCGACTAATGCATCGTATTAGGATAACTTTGCAGGCTGCTGCTTTGTTAAATGCAGCGCTGGCCTTGCATTAAAGCAATATTGCAACCCCCTGGGATGTTAAATGCAATAAAATTAATTGCAATCATTTTGCAAAACCTCTCAAATGTTAAATGCAATTAATGCAACGCATTAGAACAACTTTGCAGGCTCCTGCAATGTTAAATGCAGCGCAGGCCTTGCATTAAAGCAAAATTGCAGCTGTTCTGGGGTATTAAACGCATTAAAATCATTGTAATAATCATGCAAAATCTCTCAAATGTTCAATCCAACTAATGCATCGTACCATTAAAATCTTTATTGGTGTACGGTTCTTCCTGACATCCATCCACCCACCCACCGATCGATCAATCAATCAATCTTTGATTTATTCTTATTATTAATAATATAAATTATTATTACTATAGTATTATTATTGTATTTACTACCCCCGGCATCGCATTAGGATGACTTTTCAGGCTGCTGCAATGTTAAATGCAGTGATCGCCTTGCATTAAAGAAATATTGCAACACCCTGCGATGTGAAATGCAATAATAATCCTGCAAAACCTCTCAAATGTTAAACGTGACTAATGCATCGTATTAGGATAACTTTGCAGGCTACTGCAATGTTAAATGCAGCGATGGCCTTGCATTAAAGTCATCTAGCGACCCCCAATGGATGTTATATGCATTAAATTAATTGCAATAATTTTGCAAAACCTCTCAAATGTTAAATGCAACAAATGCATCGCATTAGGACGACTTTTCAGGCTGTTGCAATGTTAAATGCAGTGATCGCCTTGCATTAAAGAAATATTGCAACACCCTGCGATGTGAAATGCAATAATAATCCTACAAAACCTCTCAAATGTTAAATGCGACTAATGCATCGTATTAGGATAACTTTGCAGGCTGCTGCAATGTTAAATGCAGTGATGGCCTTGCATTAAAGTCATCTAGCGACCCCCAGTGGGTGTTAAATGCAATAAAATTAATTGCAATCATTTTGCAAAACCTCTCAAATGTTAAATGCAACAAATGCATCGCATTAGGATGACTTTTCAGGCTGCTGCAATGTTAAATGCAGTGATCGCCTTGCATTAAAGAAATATTGCAACACCCTGCGATGTGAAATGCAATAATAATCCTGCAAAACCTCTCAAATGTTAAATGCGACTAATGCATCGTATTAGGATAACTTTGCAGGCTGCTGCTTTGTTAAATGCAGCGCTGGCCTTGCATTAAAGCAATATTGCAACCCCCTGGGATGTTAAATGCAATAAAATTAATTGCAATCATTTTGCAAAACCTCTCAAATGTTAAATGCAATTAATGCAACGCATTAGAACAACTTTGCAGGCTCCTGCAATGTTAAATGCAGCGCAGGCCTTGCATTAAAGCAAAATTGCAGCTGTTCTGGGGTATTAAACGCATTAAAATCATTGTAATAATCATGCAAAATCTCTCAAATGTTCAATCCAACTAATGCATCGTACCATTAAAATCTTTATTGGTGTACGGTTCTTCCTGACATCCATCCACCCACCCACCGGCGATCAATCAATCAATCTTTGATTAATTCTTATTATTATTAATAATATAAATTATTATTACTATAGTATTATTATTGTATTTACTACCCCCGGCACGTAGCGGAACCTCCAGGGCAGGGAGGAGACTATCCGGCATGTGGAAGTGCTTCTGGGAAGTGTGTCTGATGTGTGTGGGTCTGTGTGTGTCTGTGTGTGTGTGGGTGTGTGTGTGGGTGTGTGTGTGTGTGGGTGTGTGTGTGGGTGTGTGGGTGTGTGTGTGGGTGTGTGTGTGGGTCTGTGTTTGGGTCTGTGTTTGGGTCTGTGTTTGAGTCTGTGTTTGCGTTTGTGTTTGGGTTTGTGTTTGGGTCTGTGTTTGGGTTTGTGTTTGGGTCTGTGTTTGTGTTTGTGTTTGGGTCTCCCCCCCTCTCCCTCTCCCCCAGCTCTCTCCCCCCCTCTCTCTCTCCCCCAGCTCTATCTCTCCCCCCCTCTCTCTCTCTCCCCCAGCAATAAAAAACAGACGTCACCCTAATTGTGTGCGTGTGTGTGTGTGTGTGTGTGTGAGAGCTGACTGACTTACCCCAGTCTAGTAGACACTCCGACACTCCAGCAGTTGTGACCAAGCTTGCGATGGCCATCTTTTATCTGCCTGCCTGCCTGCCTGCCACCCGCGCCAACCTGAAGGGCCCAAACACTTGTCTTACACTCAGCCCATAACAGATATTGATTAACCCCGTACATACATACATACTTATACGGAACAGGGATAAAGAATAAACAGGTGTCGTGCGTGTGTGTGCGCGCGCGTTATAAACAAGTGCTGTCTGTGAAAAAATCTTTATTGGTGTACGGTTCCTCCTGACATCCACCCACCCACCCACCGATCGATCAATCAATCAATCTTTGATTTATTCTTATTATTAATAATATAAATTATTATTACTATAGTATTATTATTGTATTTACTACCCCCGGCATCACATTAGGATGACTTTTCAGGCTGCTGCAATGTTAAATGCAGTGATCGCCTTGCATTAAAGAAATATTGCAACACCCTGCGACGTGAAATGCAATAATAATCCTGCAAAACCTCTCAAATGTTAAACGTGACTAATGCATCGTATTAGGATAACTTTGCAGGCTACTGCAATGTTAAATGCAGCGATGGCCTTGCATTAAAGTCATCTAGCGACCCCCAGTGGGTGTTAAATGCAATAAAATTAATTGCAATCATTTTGCAAAACCTCTCAAATGTTAAATGCAACAAATGCATCGCATTAGGATGACTTTTCAGGCTGCTGCAATGTTAAATGCAGTGATCGCCTTGCATTAAAGAAATATTGCAACACCCTGCGATGTGAAATGCAATAATAATCCTGCAAAACCTCTCAAATGTTAAATGCGACTAATGCATCGTATTAGGATAACTTTGCAGGCTGCTGCTTTGTTAAATGCAGCGCTGGCCTTGCATTAAAGCAATATTGCAACCCCCTGGGATGTTAAATGCAATAAAATTAATTGCAATCATTTTGCAAAACCTCTCAAATGTTAAATGCAATTAATGCAACGCATTAGTCAACTTTGCAGGCTCCTGCAATGTTAAATGCAGCGCAGGCCTTGCATTAAAGCAAAATTGCAGCTGTTCTGGGGTATTAAACGCATTAAAATCATTGTAATAATCATGCAAAATCTCTCAAATGTTCAATCCAACTAATGCATCGTACCATTAAAATCTTTATTGGTGTACGGTTCTTCCTGACATCCATCCACCCACCCACCGATCGATCAATCAATCAATCTTTGATTTATTCTTATTATTAATAATATAAATTATTATTACTATAGTATTATTATTGTATTTACTACCCCCGGCATCGCATTAGGATGACTTTTCAGGCTGCTGCAATGTTAAATGCAGTGATCGCCTTGCATTAAAGAAATATTGCAACACCCTGCGATGTGAAATGCAATAATAATCCTGCAAAACCTCTCAAATGTTAAACGTGACTAATGCATCGTATTAGGATAACTTTGCAGGCTACTGCAATGTTAAATGCAGCGATGGCCTTGCATTAAAGTCATCTAGCGACCCCCAATGGATGTTATATGCATTAAATTAATTGCAATAATTTTGCAAAACCTCTCAAATGTTAAATGCAACAAATGCATCGCATTAGGATGACTTTTCAGGCTGCTGCAATGTTAAATGCAGTGATCGCCTTGCATTAAAGAAATATTGCAACACCCTGCGATGTGAAATGCAATAATAATCCTGCAAAACCTCTCAAATGTTAAATGCGACTAATGCATCGTATTAGGATAACTTTGCAGGCTGCTGCTTTGTTAAATGCAGCGCTGGCCTTGCATTAAAGCAATATTGCAACCCCCTGGGATGTTAAATGCAATAAAATTAATTGCAATCATTTTGCAAAACCTCTCAAATGTTAAATGCAATTAATGCAACGCATTAGAACAACTTTGCAGGCTCCTGCAATGTTAAATGCAGCGCAGGCCTTGCATTAAAGCAAAATTGCAGCTGTTCTGGGGTATTAAACGCATTAAAATCATTGTAATAATCATGCAAAATCTCTCAAATGTTCAATCCAACTAATGCATCGTACCATTAAAATCTTTATTGGTGTACGGTTCTTCCTGACATCCATCCACCCACCCACCGGCGATCAATCAATCAATCTTTGATTAATTCTTATTATTATTAATAATATAAATTATTATTACTATAGTATTATTATTGTATTTACTACCCCCGGCACGTAGCGGAACCTCCAGGGCAGGGAGGAGACTATCCGGCATGTGGAAGTGCTTCTGGGAAGTGTGTCTGATGTGTGTGGGTCTGTGTGTGTCTGTGTGTGTGTGGGTGTGTGTGTGGGTGTGTGTGTGTGTGGGTGTGTGTGTGGGTGTGTGGGTGTGTGTGTGGGTGTGTGTGTGGGTCTGTGTTTGGGTCTGTGTTTGGGTCTGTGTTTGAGTCTGTGTTTGCGTTTGTGTTTGGGTTTGTGTTTGGGTCTGTGTTTGGGTTTGTGTTTGGGTCTGTGTTTGTGTTTGTGTTTGGGTCTCCCCCCCTCTCCCTCTCCCCCAGCTCTCTCCCCCCCTCTCTCTCTCCCCCAGCTCTATCTCTCCCCCCCTCTCTCTCT
The DNA here is from genome assembly GCF_053455715.1 of Rhinoraja longicauda. Taxonomy (NCBI): domain Eukaryota; kingdom Metazoa; phylum Chordata; class Chondrichthyes; order Rajiformes; family Arhynchobatidae; genus Rhinoraja; species Rhinoraja longicauda. The sequence continues at coordinate 30,913 of NW_027602114.1, read as the reverse complement.
CTCCCCCAGCAATAAAAAACAGACGTCACCCTAATTGTGTGCGTGTGTGTGTGTGTGTGTGTGTGAGAGCTGACTGACTTACCCCAGTCTAGTAGACACTCCGACACTCCAGCAGTTGTGACCAAGCTTGCGATGGCCATCTTTTATCTGCCTGCCTGCCTGCCTGCCACCCGCGCCAACCTGAAGGGCCCAAACACTTGTCTTACACTCAGCCCATAACAGATATTGATTAACCCCGTACATACATACATACTTATACGGAACAGGGATAAAGAATAAACAGGTGTCGTGCGTGTGTGTGCGCGCGCGTTATAAACAAGTGCTGTCTGTGAAAAAATCTTTATTGGTGTACGGTTCCTCCTGACATCCACCCACCCACCCACCGATCGATCAATCAATCAATCTTTGATTTATTCTTATTATTAATAATATAAATTATTATTACTATAGTATTATTATTGTATTTACTACCCCCGGCATCACATTAGGATGACTTTTCAGGCTGCTGCAATGTTAAATGCAGTGATCGCCTTGCATTAAAGAAATATTGCAACACCCTGCGACGTGAAATGCAATAATAATCCTGCAAAACCTCTCAAATGTTAAACGTGACTAATGCATCGTATTAGGATAACTTTGCAGGCTACTGCAATGTTAAATGCAGCGATGGCCTTGCATTAAAGTCATCTAGCGACCCCCAGTGGGTGTTAAATGCAATAAAATTAATTGCAATCATTTTGCAAAACCTCTCAAATGTTAAATGCAACAAATGCATCGCATTAGGATGACTTTTCAGGCTGCTGCAATGTTAAATGCAGTGATCGCCTTGCATTAAAGAAATATTGCAACACCCTGCGATGTGAAATGCAATAATAATCCTGCAAAACCTCTCAAATGTTAAATGCGACTAATGCATCGTATTAGGATAACTTTGCAGGCTGCTGCTTTGTTAAATGCAGCGCTGGCCTTGCATTAAAGCAATATTGCAACCCCCTGGGATGTTAAATGCAATAAAATTAATTGCAATCATTTTGCAAAACCTCTCAAATGTTAAATGCAATTAATGCAACGCATTAGTCAACTTTGCAGGCTCCTGCAATGTTAAATGCAGCGCAGGCCTTGCATTAAAGCAAAATTGCAGCTGTTCTGGGGTATTAAACGCATTAAAATCATTGTAATAATCATGCAAAATCTCTCAAATGTTCAATCCAACTAATGCATCGTACCATTAAAATCTTTATTGGTGTACGGTTCTTCCTGATATCCATCCACCCACCCACCGGCGATCAATCAATCAATCTTTGATTAATTCTTATTATTATTAATAATATAAATTATTATTACTATAGTATTATTATTGTATTTACTACCCCCGGCACATAGCGGAACCTCCAGGGCAGGGAGGAGACTATCCGGCATGTGGAAGTGCTTCTGGGAAGTGTGTCTGATGTGTGTGGGTCTGTGTGTGTCTGTGTGTGTGTGGGTGTGTGTGTTGGTGTGTGTGTGGGTGTGTGTGTGTGTGGGTGTGTGTGTGGGTGTGTGGGTGTGTGTGTGGGTGTGTGTGTGGGTCTGTGTTTGGGTCTGTGTTTGGGTCTGTGTTTGAGTCTGTGTTTGGGTTTGTGTTTTGGTTTGTGTTTGGGTCTGTGTTTGGGTTTGTGTTTGGGTCTGTGTTTGTGTTTGTGTTTGGGTCTCCCCCCCTCTCCCTCTCCCCCAGCTCTCTCCCCCCCTCTCTCTCTCCCCCAGCTCTATCTCTCCCCCCCTCTCTCTCTCTCCCCCAGCAATAAAAAACAGACGTCACCCTAATTGTGTGCGTGTGTGTGTGTGTGTGTGTGTGTGAGAGCTGACTGACTTACCCCAGTCTAGTAGACACTCCGACACTCCAGCAGTTGTGACCAAGCTTGCGATGGCCATCTTTTATCTGCCTGCCTGCCTGCCTGCCACCCGCGCCAACCTGAAGGGCCCAAACACTTGTCTTACACTCAGCCCATAACAGATATTGATTAACCCCGTACATACATACATACTTATACGGAACAGGGATAAAGAATAAACAGGTGTCGTGCGTGTGTGTGCGCGCGCGTTATAAACAAGTGCTGTCTGTGAAAAAATCTTTATTGGTGTACGGTTCCTCCTGACATCCACCCACCCACCCACCGATCGATCAATCAATCAATCAATCTTTGATTAATTCTTATTATTAATAATATAAATTATTATTACTATAGTATTATTATTGTATTTACTACCCCCGGCATCGCATTAGGATGACTTTTCAGGCTGCTGCAATGTTAAATGCAGTGATCGCCTTGCATTAAAGAAATATTGCAACACCCTGCGATGTGAAATGCAATAATAATCCTGCAAAACCTCTCAAATGTTAAACGTGACTAATGCATCGTATTAGGATAACTTTGCAGGCTACTGCAACGTTAAATGCAGTGATGGCCTTGCATTAAAGTCATCTAGGGACCCCCCATGGATGTTATATGCATTAAATTAATTGTAATAATCCTACAAAATCTCTCAAATGTTAAATGCAACAAATGCATCGTATTAGGATGACTTTGCAGGCTGCTGCATTGTTAAATGCAGCGCTGGCGTTGCATTAAAGCAATATTGCAACCCCCTGGGATGATAAATGCAATAAAATTAATTGCAATAATTTTGCAAAACCTCTCAAATGTTAAATGCAATTAATGCAACGCATTAGAACAACTTTGCAGGCTCCTGCAATGTTAAATGCAGCGCAGGCCTTGCATTAATGCAAAATTGCAGCTGTTCTGGGGTATTAAACGCATTAAAATCATTGTAATAATCATGCAAAATCTCTCAAATGTTCAATGCAACTAATGCATGTTACCATTAAAATCTTTTTTGGTGTACGGTTCCCCCTGACATCCATCCACCCACCTACCGATCGATCAATCAATCAATCTTTGATTAATTCTTATTATTATTAATAATATAAATTATTATTACTATAGTACTATTATTGTATTTACTACCCCCGGCATCGCATTAGGATGACTTTTCAGGCTGCTGCAATGTTAAATGCAGTGATCGCCTTGCATTAAAGAAATATTGCAACACCCTGCGATGTGAAATGCAATAATAATCCTGCAAAACCTCTCAAATGTTAAACGTGACTAATGCATCGTATTAGGATAACTTTGCAGGCTACTGCAATGTTAAATGCAGTGATGGCCTTGCATTAAAGTCATCTAGCGACCCCCCATGGATGTTATATGCATTAAATTAATTGCAATAATTTTGCAAAACCTCTCAAATGTTAAATGCAACAAATGCATCGCATTAGGATGACTTTTCTGGCTGCTGCAATGTTAAATGCAGTGATCGCCTTGCATTAAAGAAATATTGCAACACCCTGCGATGTGAAATGCAATAATAATCCTGCAAAACCTCTCAAATGTTAAATGCGACTAAAGCATCGTATTAGGATAACTTTGCAGGCTGCTGCATTGTTAAATGCAGTGCTGGCGTTGCATTAAAGCAATATTGCAACCCCCTGGGATGTTAAATGCAATAAAATTAATTGCAATAATTTTGCAAAACCTCTCATATGTTAAATGCAATTAATGCAACGCATTAGAACAACTTTGCAGGATCCTGCAATGTTAAATGCAGCGCAGGCCTTGCATTAAAGCAAAATTGCAGCTGTTCTGGGGTATTAAACGCATTAAAATCATTGTAATAATCATGCAAAATCTCTCAAATGTTCAATGCAACTAATGCATGGTACCATTAAAATCTTTATTGGTGTACGGTTCCCCCTGACATCCATCCACCCACCCACTGATCGATCAATCAATCAATCTTTGATTAATTCTTATTATTATTAATAATATAAATTATTATTACTATAGTATTATTATTGTATTTACTACCCCCGGCATCGCATTAGGATGACTTTTCAGGCTGCTGCAATGTTAAATGCAGTGATCGCCTTGCATTAAAGAAATATTGCAACACCCTGCGATGTGAAATGCAATAATAATCCTGCAAAACCTCTCAAATGTTAAACGTGACTAATGCATCGTATTAGGATAACTTTGCAGGCTACTGCAATGTTAAATGCAGTGATGGCCTTGCATTAAAGTCATCTAGCGACCCCCCATGGATGTTATATGCATTAAATTAATTGCAATAATTTTGCAAATCCTCTCAAATGTTAAATGCAACAAATGCATCGCATTAGGATGACTTTTCTGGCTGCTGCAATGTTAAATGCAGTGATCGCCTTGCATTAAAGAAATATTGCAACACCCTGCGATGTGAAATGCAATAATAATCCTGCAAAACCTCTCAAATGTTAAACGTGACTAATGCATCGTATTAGGATAACTTTGCAGGCTAGTGATGGCCTTGCATTAAAGTCATCTAGCGACCCCCCATGGATGTTATATGCATTAAATTAATTGCAATAATTTTGCAAAACCTCTCAAATGTTAAATGCAACAAATGCATCGCATTAGGATGACTTTTCTGGCTGCTGCAATGTTAAATGCAGTGATCGCCTTGCATTAAAGAAATATTGCAACACCCTGCGATGTGAAATGCAATAATAATCCTGCAAAACCTCTCAAATGTTAAACGTGACTAATGCATCGTATTAGGATAACTTTGCAGGCTACTGCAATGTTAAATGCAGTGATGGCCTTGCATTAAAGTCATCTAGCGACCCCCCATGGATGTTTTATGCATTAAATTAATTGCAATAATTTTGCAAAACCTCTCAAATGTTAAATGCAACAAATGCATCGCATTAGGATGACTTTTCTGACTGCTGCAATGTTAAATGCAGTGATCGCCTTGCATTAAAGAAATATTGCAACACCCTGCGATGTGAAATGCAATAATAATCCTGCAAAACCTCTCAAATGTTAAATGCGACTAAAGCATCGTATTAGGATAACTTTGCAGGCTGCTGCATTGTTAAATGCAGCGCTGGCGTTGCATTAAAGCAATATTGCAACCCCTGGGATGTTAAATGCAATAAAATTAATTGCAATAATTTTGCAAAACCTCTCAAATGTTAAATGCAATTAATGCAACGCATTAGAACAACTTTGCAGGCTCCTGCAATGTTAAATGCAGCGCAGGCCTTGCATTAAAGCAAAATTGCAGCTGTTCTGGGGCATTAAATGCATTAAAATCATTGTAATAATCATGCAAAATCTCTCAAATGTTCAATGCAACTAATGCATGGTACCATTAAAATCTTTATTGGTGTACGGTTCCCCCTGACATCCATCCACCCACCCACCGATCGATCAATCAATCAATCTTTGATTAATTCTTATTATTATTAATAATATAAATTATTATTACTATAGTATTATTATTGTATTTACTACCCCCGGCATCGCATTAGGATGACTTTTCTGGCTGCTGCAATGTTAAATGCAGTGATCGCCTTGCATTAAAGAAATATTGCAACACCCTGCGATGTGAAATGCAATAATAATCCTGCAAAACCTCTCAAATGTTAAACGTGACTAATGCATCGTATTAGGATAACTTTGCAGGCTACTGCAATGTTCAATGCAGTGATGGCCTTGCATTAAAGTCATCTAGCGACCTCCCATGGATGTTATATGCATTAAATTAATTGCAATAATTTTGCAAAACCTCTCAAATGTTAAATGCAACAAATGCATCGCATTAGGATGACTTTTCTGGCTGCTGCAATGTTAAATGCAGTGATCGCCTTGCATTAAAGAAATATTGCAACACCCTGCGATGTGAAATGCAATAATAATCCTGCAAAACCTCTCAAATGTTAAACGTGACTAATGCATCGTATTAGGATAACTTTGCAGGCTACTGCAATGTTAAATGCAGTGATGGCCTTGCATTAAAGTCATCTAGCGACCCCCCATGGATGTTTTATGCATTAAATTAATTGCAATAATTTTGCAAAACCTCTCAAATGTTAAATGCAACAAATGCATCGCATTAGGATGACTTTTCTGACTGCTGCAATGTTAAATGCAGTGATCGCCTTGCATTAAAGAAATATTGCAACACCCTGCGATGTGAAATGCAATAATAATCCTGCAAAACCTCTCAAATGTTAAATGCGACTAAAGCATCGTATTAGGATAACTTTGCAGGCTGCTGCATTGTTAAATGCAGCGCTGGCGTTGCATTAAAGCAATATTGCAACCCCTGGGATGTTAAATGCAATAAAATTAATTGCAATAATTTTGCAAAACCTCTCAAATGTTAAATGCAATTAATGCAACGCATTAGAACAACTTTGCAGGCTCCTGCAATGTTAAATGCAGCGCAGGCCTTGCATTAAAGCAAAATTGCAGCTGTTCTGGGGCATTAAATGCATTAAAATCATTGTAATAATCATGCAAAATCTCTCAAATGTTCAATGCAACTAATGCATGGTACCATTAAAATCTTTATTGGTGTACGGTTCCCCCTGACATCCATCCACCCACCCACCGATCGATCAATCAATCAATCTTTGATTAATTCTTATTATTATTAATAATATAAATTATTATTACTATAGTATTATTATTGTATTTACTACCCCCGGCATCGCATTAGGATGACTTTTCTGGCTGCTGCAATGTTAAATGCAGTGATCGCCTTGCATTAAAGAAATATTGCAACACCCTGCGATGTGAAATGCAATAATAATCCTGCAAAACCTCTCAAATGTTAAACGTGACTAATGCATCGTATTAGGATAACTTTGCAGGCTACTGCAATGTTCAATGCAGTGATGGCCTTGCATTAAAGTCATCTAGCGACCCCCCATGGATGTTATATGCATTAAATTAATTGCAATAATTTTGCAAAACCTCTCAAATGTTAAATGCAACAAATGCATCGCATTAGGATGACTTTTCTGGCTGCTGCAATGTTAAATGCAGTGATCGCCTTGCATTAAAGAAATATTGCAACACCCTGCGATGTGAAATGCAATAATAATCCTGCAAAACCTCTCAAATGTTAATCGTGACTAATGCATCGTATTAGGATAACTTTGCAGGCTACTGCAATGTTAAATGCAGTGATGGCCTTGCATTAAAGTCATCTAGCGACCCCCCATGGATGTTATATGCATTAAATTAATTGCAATAATTTGGCAAAACCTCTCAAATGTTAAATGCAACAAATGCTTCGCATTAGGATGACTTTTCTGGCTGCTGCAATGTTAAATGCAGTGATCGCCTTGCATTAAAGAAATATTGCAACACCCTGCGATGTGAAATGCAATAATAATCCTGCAAAACCTCTCAAATGTTAAATGCGACTAAAGCATCGTATTAGGATAACTTTGCAGGCTGCTGCATTGTTAAATGCAGCGCTGGCGTTGCATTAAAGCAATATTGCAACCCCTGGGATGTTAAATGCAATAAAATTAATTGCAATAATTTTGCAAAACCTCTCAAATGTTAAATGCAATTAATGCAACGCATTAGAACAACTTTGCAGGCTCCTGCAATGTTAAATGCAGCGCAGGCCTTGCATTAAAGCAAAATTGCAGCTGTTCTGGGGTATTAAACGCATTAAAATCATTGTAATAATCATGCAAAATCTCTCAAATGTTCAATGCAACTAATGCATGGTACCATTAAAATCTTTATTGGTGTACGGTTCCCCCTGACATCCATCCACCCACCCACTGATCGATCAATCAATCAATCTTTGATTAATTCTTATTATTATTAATAATATAAATTATTATTACTATAGTATTATTATTGTATTTACTACCCCCGGCATCGCATTAGGATGACTTTTCAGGCTGCTGCAATGTTAAATGCAGTGATCGCCTTGCATTAAAGAAATATTGCAACACCCTGCGATGTGAAATGCAATAATAATCCTGCAAAACCTCTCAAATGTTAAACGTGACTAATGCATCGTATTAGGATAACTTTGCAGGCTACTGCAATGTTAAATGCAGTGATGGCCTTGCATTAAAGTCATCTAGCGACCCCCCATGGATGTTATATGCATTAAATTAATTGCAATAATTTTGCAAAACCTCTCAAATGTTAAATGCAACAAATGCATCGCATTAGGATGACTTTTCTGGCTGCTGCAATGTTAAATGCAGTGATCGCCTTGCATTAAAGAAATATTGCAACACCCTGCGATGTGAAATGCAATAATAATCCTGCAAAACCTCTCAAATGTTAAACGTGACTAATGCATCGTATTAGGATAACTTTGCAGGCTACTGCAATTTAAATGCAGTGATGGCCTTGCATTAAAGTCATCTAGCGACCCCCCATGGATGTTTTATGCATTAAATTAATTGCAATAATTTTGCAAAACCTCTCAAATGTTAAATGCAACAAATGCATCGCATTAGGATGACTTTTCTGGCTGCTGCAATGTTAAATGCAGTGATCGCCTTGCATTAAAGAAATATTGCAACACCCTGCGATGTGAAATGCAATAATAATCCTGCAAAACCTCTCAAATGTTAAATGCGACTAAAGCATCGTATTAGGATAACTTTGCAGGCTGCTGCATTGTTAAATGCAGCGCTGGCGTTGCATTAAAGCAATATTGCAACCCCTGGGATGTTAAATGCAATAAAATTAATTGCAATAATTTTGCAAAACCTCTCAAATGTTAAATGCAATTAATGCAACGCATTAGAACAACTTTGCAGGCTCCTGCAATGTTAAATGCAGCGCAGGCCTTGCATTAAAGCAAAATTGCAGCTGTTCTGGGGTATTAAACGCATTAAAATCATTGTAATAATCATGCAAAATCTCTCAAATGTTCAATGCAACTAATGCATGGTACCATTAAAATCTTTATTGGTGTACGGTTCCCCCTGACATCCATCCACCCACCCACCGATCGATCAATCAATCTTTGATTAATTCTTATTATTATTAATAATATAAATTATTATTACTATAGTATTATTATTGTATTTACTACCCCCGGCATCGCATTAGGATGACTTTTCAGGCTGCTGCAATGTTAAATGCAGTGATCGCCTTGCATTAAAGAAATATTGCAACACCCTGCGATGTGAAATGCAATAATAATCCTGCAAAACCTCTCAAATGTTAAACGTGACTAATGCATCGTATTAGGATAACTTTGCAGGCTACTGCAATGTTAAATGCAGTGATGGCCTTGCATTAAAGTCATCTAGCGACCCCCATGGATGTTATATGCATTAAATTAATTGCAATAATTTTGCAAATCCTCTCAAATGTTAAATGCAACAAATGCATCGCATTAGGATGACTTTTCTGGCTGCTGCAATGTTAAATGCAGTGATCGCCTTGCATTAAAGAAATATTGCAACACCCTGCGATGTGAAATGCAATAATAATCCTGCAAAACCTCTCAAATGTTAAACGTGACTAATGCATCGTATTAGGATAACTTTGCAGGCTAGTGATGGCCTTGCATTAAAGTCATCTAGCGACCCCCCATGGATGTTATATGCATTAAATTAATTGCAATAATTTTGCAAAACCTCTCAAATGTTAAATGCAACAAATGCATCGCATTAGGATGACTTTTCTGGCTGCTGCAATGTTAAATGCAGTGATCGCCTTGCATTAAAGAAATATTGCAACACCCTGCGATGTGAAATGCAATAATAATCCTGCAAAACCTCTCAAATGTTAAACGTGACTAATGCATCGTATTAGGATAACTTTGCAGGCTACTGCAATTTAAATGCAGTGATGGCCTTGCATTAAAGTCATCTAGCGACCCCCCATGGATGTTTTATGCATTAAATTAATTGCAATAATTTTGCAAAACCTCTCAAATGTTAAATGCAACAAATGCATCGCATTAGGATGACTTTTCTGGCTGCTGCAATGTTAAATGCAGTGATCGCCTTGCATTAAAGAAATATTGCAACACCCTGCGATGTGAAATGCAATAATAATCCTGCAAAACCTCTCAAATGTTAAATGCGACTAAAGCATCGTATTAGGATAACTTTGCAGGCTGCTGCATTGTTAAATGCAGCGCTGGCGTTGCATTAAAGCAATATTGCAACCCCTGGGATGTTAAATGCAATAAAATTAATTGCAATAATTTTGCAAAACCTCTCAAATGTTAAATGCAATTAATGCAACGCATTAGAACAACTTTGCAGGCTCCTGCAATGTTAAATGCAGCGCAGGCCTTGCATTAAAGCAAAATTGCAGCTGTTCTGGGGTATTAAACGCATTAAAATCATTGTAATAATCATGCAAAATCTCTCAAATGTTCAATGCAACTAATGCATGGTACCATTAAAATCTTTATTGGTGTACGGTTCCCCCTGACATCCATCCACCCACCCACCGATCGATCAATCAATCTTTGATTAATTCTTATTATTATTAATAATATAAATTATTATTACTATAGTATTATTATTGTATTTACTACCCCCGGCATCGCATTAGGATGACTTTTCTGGCCGCTGCAATGTTAAATGCAGTGATCGCCTTGCATTAAAGAAATATTGCAACACCCTGCGATGTGAAATGCAATAATAATCCTGCAAAACCTCTCAAATGTTAAACGTGACTAATGCATCGTATTAGGATAACTTTGCAGGCTACTGCAATGTTAAATGCAGTGATGGCCTTGCATTAAAGTCATCTAGCGACCCCCCATGGATGTTATATGCATTAAATTAATTGCAATAATTTTGCAAAACCTCTCAAATGTTAAATGCAACAAATGCATCGCATTAGGATGACTTTTCTGGCTGCTGCAATGTTAAATGCAGTGATCGCCTTGCATTAAAGAAATATTGCAACACCCTGCGATGTGAAATGCAATAATAATCCTGCAAAACCTCTCAAATGTTAAATGCGACTAATGCATCGTATTAGGATAACTTTGCAGGCTGCTGCATTGTTAAATGCAGCGCTGGCGTTGCATTAAAGCAATATTGCAACCCCTGGGATGTTAAATGCAATAAAATTAATTGCAATAATTTTGCAAAACCTCTCAAATGTTAAATGCAATTAATGCAACGCATTAGAACAACTTTGCAGGCTCCTGCAATGTTAAATGCAGCGCAGGCCTTGCATTAAAGCAAAATTGCAGCTGTTCCGGGGTATTAAACGCATTAAAATCATTGTAATAATCATGCAAAATCTCTCAAATGTTCAATGCAACTAATGCATGGTACCATTAAAATCTTTTTTGGTGTACGGTTCCCCCTGACATCCATCCACCCACCCACCGATCGATCAATCAATCAATCTTTGATTAATTCTTATTATTATTAATAATATAAATTATTATTACTATAGTATTATTATTGTATTTACTACCCCCGGCATCGCATTAGGATGATTTTTCAGGCTACTGCAATGTTAAATGCAGTGATCGCCTTGCATTAAAGAAATATTGCAACACCCTGCGATGTGAAATGCAATAATAATCCTGCAAAACCTCTCAAATGTTAAACGTGACTAATGCATCGTATTAGGATAACTTTGCAGGCTACTGCAATGTTAAATGCAGTGATGGCCTTGCATTAAAGTCATCTAGCGACCCCCCATGGATGTTATATGCATTAAATTAATTGGAATAATTTTGCAAATCCTCTCAAATGTTAAATGCAACAAATGCATCGCATTAGGATGACTTTTCTGGCTGCTGCAATGTTAAATGCAGTGATCGCCTTGCATTAAAGAAATATTGCAACACCCTGCGATGTGAAATGCAATAATAATCCTGCAAAACCTCTCAAATGTTAAACGTGACTAATGCATCGTATTAGTATAACTTTGCAGGCTACTGCAATGTTAAATGCAGTGATGGCCTTGCATTAAAGTCATCTAGCGACCCCCCATGGATGTTATATGCATTAAATTAATTGCAATAATTTTGCAAAACCTCTCAAATGTTAAATGCAACAAATGCATCGCATTAGGATGACTTTTCTGGCTGCTGCAATGTTAAATGCAGTGATCGCCTTGCATTAAAGAAATATTGCAACACCCTGCGATGTGAAATGCAATAATAATCCTGCAAAACCTCTCAAATGTTAAACGTGACTAATGCATCGTATTAGGATAACTTTGCAGGCTACTGCAATGTTAAATGCAGTGAAGGCCTTGCATTAAAGTCATCTAGCGACCCCCCATGGATGTTATATGCATTAAATTAATTGCAATAATTTTGCAAAACCTCTCAAATGTTAAATGCAACAAATGCATCGCATTAGGATGACTTTTCTGGCTGCTGCAATGTTAAATGCAGTGATCGCCTTGCATTAAAGAAATATTGCAATACCCTGCGATGTGAAATGCAATAATAATCCTGCAAAACCTCTCAAATGTTAAATGCGACTAAAGCATCGTATTAGGACAACTTTGCAGGCTGCTGCATTGTTAAATGCAGCGCTGGCGTTGCATTCAAGCAATATTGCAACCCCCTGGGATGTTAAATGCAATAAAATTAATTGCAATAATTTTGCAAAACCTCTCAAATGTTAAATGCAATTAATGCAACGCATTAGAACAACTTTGCAGGCTCCTGCAATGTTAAATGCAGCGCAGGCCTCGCATTAAAGCAAAATTGCAGCTGTTCTGGGGTATTAAACGCATTAAAATCATTGTAATAATCATGCAAAATCTCTCAAATGTTCAATGCAACTAATGCATGGTACCATTAAAATCTTTATTGGTGTACGGTTCCCCCTGACATCCATCCACCCACCCACCGATCGATCAATCAATCTTTGATTAATTCTTATTATTATTAATAATATAAATTATTATTACTATAGTATTATTATTGTATTTACTACCCCCGGCATCGCATTAGGATGACTTTTCTGGCTGCTGCAATGTTAAATGCAGTGATCGCCTTGCATTAAAGAAATATTGCAACACCCTGCGATGTGAAATGCAATAATAATCCTGCAAAACCTCTCAAATGTTAAACGTGACTAATGCATCGTATTAGGATAACTTTGCAGGCTACTGCAATGTTAAATGCAGTGATGGCCTTGCATTAAAGTCATCTAGCGACCCCCCATGGATGTTATATGCATTAAATTAATTGCAATAATTTTGCAAAACCTCTCAAATGTTAAATGCAACAAATGCATCGCATTAGGATGACTTTTCTGGCTGCTGCAATGTTAAATGCAGTGATCGCCTTGCATTAAAGTAATATTGCAACACCCTGCGATGTGAAATGCAATAATAATCCTGCAAAACCTCTCAAATGTTAAACGTGACTAATGCATCGTATTAGGATAACTTTGCAGGCTACTGCAATGTTAAATGCAGTGATGGCCTTGCATTAAAGTCATCTAGCGACCCCCCATGGATGTTATATGCATTAAATTAATTGCAATAATTTTGCAAAACCTCTCAAATGTTAAATGCAACAAATGCATCGCATTAGGATGACTTTTCTGGCTGCTGCAATGTTAAATGCAGTGATCGCCTTGCATTAAAGAAATATTGCAACACCCTGCGATGTGAAATGCAATAATAATCCTGCAAAACCTCTCAAATGTTAATCGTGACTAATGCATCGTATTAGGATAACTTTGCAGGCTACTGCAATGTTAAATGCAGTGATGGCCTTGCATTAAAGTCATCTAGCGACCCCCCATGGATGTTATATGCATTAAATTAATTGCAATAATTTGGCAAAACCTCTCAAATGTTAAATGCAACAAATGCATCGCATTAGGATGACTTTTCTGGCTGCTGCAATGTTAAATGCAGTGATCGCCTTGCATTAAAGAAATATTGCAACACCCTGCGATGTGAAATGCAATAATAATCCTGCAAAACCTCTCAAATGTTAAATGCGACTAAAGCATCGTATTAGGATAACTTTGCAGGCTGCTGCATTGTTAAATGCAGCGCTGGCGTTGCATTAAAGCAATATTGCAACCCCCTGGGATGTTAAATGCAATAAAATTCATTGCAATAATTTTGCAAAACCTCTCAAATGTTAAATGCAATTAATGCAACGCATTAGAACAACTTTGCAGGCTCCTGCAATGTTAAATGCAGCGCAGGCCTTGCATTAAAGCAAAATTGCAGCTGTTCCGGGGTATTAAACGTATTAAAATCATTGTAATAATCATGCAAAATCTCTCAAATGTTCAATGCAACTAATGCATGGTACCATTAAAATCTTTATTGGTGTACGGTTCCCCCTGACATCCATCCACCCACCCACCGATCGATCAATCAATCAATCAATCTTTGATTAATTCTTATTATTAATAATATAAATTATTATTACTATAGTATTATTATTGTATTTACTACCCCCGGCATCGCATTAGGATGACTTTTCAGGCTGCTGCAATGTTAAATGCAGTGATCGCCTTGCATTAAAGAAATATTGCAACACCCTGCGATGTGAAATGCAATAATAATCCTGCAAAACCTCTCAAATGTTAAACGTGACTAATGCATCGTATTAGGATAACTTTGCAGGCTACTGCAATGTTAAATGCAGTGATGGCCTTGCATTAAAGTCATCTAGCGACCCCCCATGGATGTTATATGCATTAAATTAATTGTAATAATCCTGCAAAATCTCTCAAATGTTAAATGCAACAAATGCATCGTATTAGGATGACTTTGCAGGCTGCTGCATCGTTAAATGCAGCGCTGACGTTGCATTAAAGCAATATTGCAACCCCCTGGGATGATAAATGCAATAAAATTAATTGCAATAATTTTGCAAAACCTCTCAAATGTTAAATGCAATTAATGCAACGCATTAGAACAACTTTGCAGGCTCCTGCAATGTTAAATGCAGCGCAGGCCTTGCATTAATGCAAAATTGCAGCTGTTCTGGGGTATTAAACGCATTAAAATCATTGTAATAATCATGCAAAATCTCTCAAATGTTCAATGCAACTAATGCATGTTACCATTAAAATCTTTTTTGGTGTACCCTGACATCCATCCACCCACCTACCGATCGATCAATCAATCAATCTTTCATTAATTCTTATTATTATTAATAATATAAATTATTATTACTATAGTATTATTATTGTATTTACTACCCCCGGCATCGCATTAGGATGACTTTTCAGGCTGCTGCAATGTTAAATGCAGTGATCGCCTTGCATTAAAGAAATATTGCAACACCCTGCGATGTGAAATGCAATAATAATCCTGCAAAACCTCTCAAATGTTAAACGTGACTAATGCATCGTATTAGGATAACTTTGCAGGCTACTGCAATGTTAAATGCAGTGATGGCCTTGCATTAAAGTCATCTAGCGACCCCCCATGGATGTTATATGCATTAAATTAATTGCAATAATTTTGCAAAACCTCTCAAATGTTAAATGCAACAAATGCATCGCATTAGGATGACTTTTCTGGCTGCTGCAATGTTAAATGCAGTGATCGCCTTGCATTAAAGAAATATTGCAACACCCTGCGATGTGAAATGCAATAATAATCCTGCAAAACCTCTCAAATGTTAAACGTGACTAATGCATCGTATTAGGATAACTTTGCAGGCTACTGCAATGTTAAATGCAGTGAAGGCCTTGCATTAAAGTCATCTAGCGACCCCCCATGGATATTATATGCATTAAATTAATTGCAATAATTTTGCAAAACCTCTCAAATGTTAAATGCAACAAATGCATCGCATTAGGATGACTTTTCTGGCTGCTGCAATGTTAAATGCAGTGATCGCCTTGCATTAAAGAAATATTGCAACACCCTGCGATGTGAAATGCAATAATAATCTTGCAAAACCTCTCAAATGTTAAATGCGACTAAAGCATCGTATTAGGATAACTTTGCAGGCTGCTGCATTGTTAAATGCAGCGCTGGCGTTGCATTCAAGCAATATTGCAACCCCCTGGGATGTTAAATGCAATAAAATTAATTGCAATAATTTTGCAAAACCTCTCAAATGTTAAATGCAATTAATGCAACGCATTAGAACAACTTTGCAGGCTCCTGCAATGTTAAATGCAGCATAGGCCTTGCATTAAAGCAAAATTGCAGCTGTTCTGGGGTATTAAACACATTAAAATCATTGTAATAATCATGCAAAATCTCTCAAATGTTCAATGCAACTAATGCATGGTACCATTAAAATCTTTATTGGTGTACGGTTCCCCCTGACATCCATCCACCCACCCACCGATCGATCAATCAATCAATCTTTGATTAATTCTTATTATTATTAATAATATAAATTATTATTACTATAGTATTATTATTGTATTTACTACCCCCGGCATCGCATTAGGATGACTTTTCAGGCTGCTGCAATGTTAAATGCAGTGATCGCCTTGCATTAAAGAAATATTGCAACAACCTGCGATGTGAAATGCAATAATAATCCTGCAAAACCTCTCAAATGTTAAACGTGACTAATGCATCGTATTAGGATAACTTTGCAGGCTACTGCAATGTTAAATGCAGTGATGGCCTTGCATTAAAGTCATCTAGCGACCCCCATGGATGTTATATGCATTAAATTAATTGCAATAATTTTGCAAAACCTCTCAAATGTTAAATGCAACAAATGCATCGCATTAGGATGACTTTTCTGGCTGCTGCAATGTTAAATGCAGTGATCGCCTTGCATTAAAGAAATATTGCAACACCCTGCGATGTGAAATGCAATAATAATCCTGCAAAACCTCTCGAATGTTAAACGTGACTAATGCATCGTATTAGGATAACTTTGCAGGCTACTGCAATGTTAAATGCAGTGATGGCCTTGCATTAAAGTCATCTAGCGACCCCCCATGGATGTTATATGCATTAAATTAATTGCAATAATTTTGCAAAACCTCTCAAATGTTAAATGCAACAAATGCATCGCATTAGGATGACTTTTCTGGCTGCTGCAATGTTAAATGCAGTGATCGCCTTGCATTAAAGAAATATTGCAACACCCTGCGATGTGAAATGCAATAATAATCCTGCAAAACCTCTCAAATGTTAAACGTGACTAATGCATCGTATTAGGATAACTTTGCAGGCTACTGCAATGTTAAATGCAGTGATGGCCTTGCATTAAAGTCATCTAGCGACCCCCCATGGATGTTATATGCATTAAATTAACTGCAATAATTTTGCAAAACCTCTCAAATGTTAAATGCAACAAATGCATCGCATTAGGATGACTTTTCTGGCTGCTGCAATGTTAAATGCAGTGATCGCCTTGCATTAAAGAAATATTGTAACACCCTGCGATGTGAAATGCAATAATAATCCTGCAAAACCTCTCAAATGTTAAATGCGACTAAAGCATCGTATTAGGATAACTTTGCAGGCTGCTGCATTGTTAAATGCAGCGCTGGCGTTGCATTAAAGCAATATTGCAACCCCCTGGGATGTTAAATGCAATAAAATTAATTGCAATAATTTTGCAAAACCTCTCAAATGTTAAATGCAATTAATGCAACGCATTAAAACAACTTTGCAGGCTCCTGCAATGTTAAATGCAGCGCAGGCCTTGCATTAAAGCAAAATTGCAGCTGTTCTGGGGTATTTAATACATTAAAATCATTGTAATAATCATGCAAAATCTCTCAAATGTTCAATGCAACTAATGCATGGTACCATTAAAATCTTTATTGGTGTACGGTTCCCCCTGACATCCATCCACCCACCCACCGATCGATCAATCAATCAATCTTTGATTAATTCTTATTATTATTAATAATATAAATTATTATTACTATAGTATTATTATTGTATTTACTACCCCCGGCATCGCATTAGGATGACTTTTCAGGCTGCTGCAATGTTAAATGCAGTGATCGCCTTGCATTAAAGAAATATTGCAACACCCTGCGATGTGAAATGCAATAATAATCCTGCAAAACCTCTCAAATGTTAAACGTGACTAATGCATCGTATTAGGATAACTTTGCAGGCTACTGCAATGTTAAATGCAGTGATGGCCTTGCATTAAAGTCATCTAGCGACCCCCCATGGATGTTATATGCATTAAATTAATTGCAATAATTTTGCAAAACCTCTCAAATGTTAACCCCAAATAAGAAAAAGAAAGAAAAGAAAAAAAGATTAAAGACTGCCTGGTTGTTGGTGGTCCTGCACACGCCCCATGGAATTCCAAACAGAATAAACTGTATATGTATATACATCTCTCCCAAAAGAACCATTGTAAATATGAACAATTCTTCTATATATATAGGCCCCTCTTTTGTAGATAAGGACGCCAGATATTTAAAAAAGTATCATATTTGTTCCTTAAATTATAAGTAATTTTTTCAAGTGGGATACAGTTAGAAATTTCATTATTCCAAAGGTCCATACTTAAATAGGAATCAGATTTCCAAGTAACTGCGATAGTTTTTTTGGCTACTGCTAATGCAATTTTTATAAATTCTTTCTGATATTTATTCATTTTAAGTTGTGGTCTTATTCCTTCAACATCACCCAATAACAAAAATCTTGGGTTGTATGGAAGTTGTATTCCGATAATCTGTTCTAAAAAGCTTCTTAAGTTTGTCCAAAAAGGTTGTATTTTTGAACAGGACCAAGTAGAATGAAACAAAGTACCAATTTCTTGATTGCACCGAAAACATTGGTCAGATAAACTTGAGTTTATTCTCTTTAATTTTTGTGGTGTGATATATAATTGATGCAGAAAGTTATATTGTACTAGTCTAAACCGAACATTTATTGTATTTTTCATACTGTCAAGCCATAGTTTTGACCAATTTGTTCCATCAATATTAATATTCAAATCCGTTTCCCATTTTCGCCTTGATATATGAATTCCTTGTTTAGGAGCCTTTTTTGAATTAGATTATATATAATAGAAGTAAAAAAAATGATTTGTCCTTTTTGAATTAGGTTTTCAATTTCCTTAGATTTCGGCAATAACATTGTTTGACCCAATTTATCTTTTAAATAAGCTCTTAATTGAAAGTAACAGAAAAGGGAATTATTTGATATATGATATTTATTTTTCAATTGTTCAAATGACATCAATATACCTTTTTCAAAGCAATCACCTATATATCTAATCCCTTTTTGATGCCACCTATATAGAAGCTGGTTATCCATTGTAAAAGGTATCAATCTATTCTGAATCAAAGTTGTCT
Source organism: Rhinoraja longicauda (assembly GCF_053455715.1). Lineage (NCBI taxonomy): Eukaryota > Metazoa > Chordata > Chondrichthyes > Rajiformes > Arhynchobatidae > Rhinoraja > Rhinoraja longicauda. The sequence goes on along the minus strand of NW_027602114.1, from coordinate 11,826 downwards.
TTCCTAATAAAGATTTTTTTGTTTCATCCTCAAAATTTACCTTATTCCATAATCCGATCAAGTGTTTTAATAATGGAGATTCTTTCAGTCCCCGTATCAATTTAGGTTCCCATTTATATATAAAGTCTTCTGGTATATTTTCTCCTATTTTATCTAGTTCTATTCTTATCCATGCCGGGTTTTTTTCTTCAAACAGAGATGCAATAAACCTCAGTTGGTTTGCTTTATAATAATTCTTAAAGTTCGGAAGTTGTAATCCTCCTGAATCAAACTTCCATGTCAATTTTTCCAACGATATTCTTGACATTTTACCTTTCCAAAGAAATTTCCGCACATATTTATTTAACTCTTGAAAAAACTTCTGTGGTACTTGTATTGGTAATGTTTGGAATAAATATTGTAATTTCGGAAAAATATTCATTTTAACGGCATTAACTCTTCCTATTAATGTTATTGGTAATGTCATCCATTTATCAAGGTCCTCTTTTATTTTTCTTAGTAATAATAAATAATTTAATTTATATAAATTCTTCATATCATTATCAATTCTTATACCTAAATACTTTATACCAATTAATGGCCATCTAAATTGGGTTAGTAATCGACATTGAGTGTAATCTCCTTTTTAAGGGGTAAAATTTCACTTTTATCCCAATTTATTTTATAACCTGATATTTTTCCATATTCTTCTAATCTAAAAGATAGTTTGCGCAACGAATCTAATGGTTTTGTTAAGTGTATCAAAACCTCATCTGCAAATAAATTAATCTTAAATTCTTCCTGATTGACTTTAAAACCCTTAATATCTGGGTCAGTTCTAATTAGTTCAGCTAACGGTTCTATCGCCAGGACAAATAAAGCAGGTGATAATGGGCATCCTTGTCTAGTTGACCTTTTTAATTGAAACGGTGTTGAAATTTGGCCATTTGTCGCTACCTTAGCTTTGGGATTCACATTTAGAGTTTTAATCCAGTTTATAAAAGTTGTTCCTAACCCATATTTTTCCAATACTTTATATAAAAAATCCCACTCTAACCTATCAAATGCTTTTTCTGCATCCAGAGCTACTGCTACACTTATTTCATTCCTCTTTTGTGCCAAATGCATTATACTAAGTAACCTAGTTACATTATCTGCAGAATGTCTATTTTTAATAAATCCAGTTTGATCCATATGTACTAATTTTGGTAAATACTTAGACAATCTATTAGATAAAATTTTTGCTACTATTTTATAATCTGTATTCAGCAAAGATATAGGTCTATATGATGTTGGTTTTAAAGGATCCCTATCTTTTTTTGGTATTACTGTTAAAATCGCTGTCGTAAAAGACTCTGGGAGGTTATGTGTTCTTTCCGCCTGCTGTATTACCTCCATAAAAGGAGGAATTCATAATTATTTAAATTTTTTATAAAATTCTGGCGGGAACCCATCTTCTCCTGGGGATTTATTACTCTGTAGTGATATTAACACTTCTTTGACCTCTTTTAATGAAAAAGGCATATCTAATCCCATCTGTTCTTCTAAATTTAATTTAGGAAGGTTTATTTGTGCTAAAAAAATCTATCTCATTAGAATCTTTTTGTGATTCTGACGTATAATTCAGAATTTTTTTTTAAAAAGGTTTCATTAATTTCTAAAGGTTTATAAGTAATTTTATTTGTATTTATTCTAATAGCGTTAATCGTTCTCGAAGACTGTTCGGCTTTCAACTGCCAAGCAAGGACCTTATGTGATCTCTTTCCTAACTCATAGTACTCTGTTTAGTTCTCATAATTGCTTTTTCTGTTCAGTATGTCTGTAATGTATTATATTGTAACTTCTTATTGTAACTTATTATATTGTAACTTCTTATTGATAAGTTGTCTTCGTTTCTCTTCCGTTACATACCTTTGAGATTCTTTTTCTAATTTTGTAATTTCTTTCTCCAATTGCTCTACTTCGGCCATATATTCTTTCTTAATTTTGGAAGTATAACTTATTATCTGTCCTCTCAAATATGCTTTCATTGCATCCCATATAACAAATTTATCATCAACTGAGTTGGAATTTGTATCTAAATAAAATTGAATATGTCTTCTCATAAACTCACAAAAATCTTCTCGATTTAATAATGTTGAATTAAATCTCCATCTATAAGTAATTTCCTCTTTATCCATCATTACCATCGACATTGTTAAAGGGGAGTGATCTGATAATGTTCTTGCTTTATATTCAACATTTTTCACTCTGTCCTGTATGTTTGTTGATAATAAAAAGAGATCAATCCTCGAATAAGTTTTATGTCTATATGAGTAAAAAGAATAATCTCTTTCTCTTGGGTTAAGTCTTCTCCATATATCGGTTAGATTTAAATCTTTCATCAATGACAAAGTTAATTTTGCTATTTTCGTTTTTGTAACTGTCCTAACTGATCTATCTAAAACTGGGTCTAAGCAAAAATTAAAGTCTCCACCTATTAGTATTTTATCTTGGGCATCGGCCAGATTCAAAAAAGTTTCTTGTATAAATTTTATATCATTTTCATTTGGTGCATAAATATTCATCAAGGTCCATAATTCCGAAAAGAGTTGGCAATGTATAATCACATATCTTCCCGCAGGATCAATAATTGTATTTTGTATTTTGATTGGTAATGTTTTATTAATCAAAATTGCAACTCCCCTCGCTTTTGAATTGAATGAAGCTGCAGTAACCGTTCCCACCCAGTCCCTTTTTAATTTCTGATGTTCCATCTCTGTTAAATGAATTTCCTGCAAAAAAGCTATATCTATCTTCATTTTTTTAATATGTGTTAAAATTCTTTTTCTTTTTACCGGCCCATTTAACCCATTAACATTAAAACTCAAAAGTTCAGTAATTTAACCATTATTCTTAACAAAATTACTCCTATCTATAACATTACTTAACACCTCGTTTCTCATGGTTCTTTGGGGAGTTTCCTTAAAATTCACCATGTTGCTGTACATCCCCCCCCTCCCCCAACATCCAGGCTAAAAGATGAAAAAGAAAAATAAATAGTTAAAGAAACCCGAAATAACCCCCTACTAATGCTGTTTATAAAAAAGAAAACAGCATTACCTCCCTCCATTTTACGGGTCATGGCACATGCCATGAATACACACATGAATCCCGCAGTCATCAATTGGTGGTTCTCCACCCCCCCCCCCCGAACTAGCATAACCTTTTCTCCCAATCATTATTCATTCAATCTTTACATTTCATATCCTTTATCATCTCTCCGTTCATATCCGTTTCAATCCATGTCTCATTGTCGTTCTTCTTGTATCTGGTGAGCCTTTGGAAGTTTTAAAGCAAATTCCTCAGCTTCCTGGTAATCAGTAAAAAAATTGTTTCCTTCTCTTTCTATAAAAATATTCAGTGTTGCAGGGTATCGCAGGTAAAATCGATAACCTTTTTGCCACAGGGCTTTTTTCGCAGGGTTGAATTCCTTCCTTCTCTTCAAAAGCTCATAACTTATATCAGGATAGAAAAAAAGGTTATTCTCTCCACTTTTCGGAGGAGTAGAATTCTTTATGCATTGTGCAGCCGCCTTCAAAATTCTTTCTTTATCTTGATATCTCAATAATTTTATCAGAATTGATCTCAGATACTGACCCTGTTTTGGACTTGGTCTTAATGCCCTATGTGCCCTTTCAATTTCAATTTCGATTTCACTTTTTTCCATTCCCAAAATATTCGGAATCCATTTTTGAAAGAATTCTATTGAATCTTCTCCCTCTGCGCCTTCTTCAAGACGAACAATCTTTATATTGTTTCGTCTACTAGTATTCTCCAACAAGTCCAGTTTTTCAAATATCTGTTTTCTTTCTGTTATCCAAGCAGTTACGTTGTCTTCGATCTTATTCACTCTTTCAGTAGTATCTTCAGTCTTAACTTCCAATTTTTAAACTTTTTTATCCAATTTATCCATTTTTTTAAAACTTCTGTTGGTGGCGATGGTATTATTTTTTAATTGTTCACATACTTCTTGTAAGATCTCTTCCATACTTCCCCTATATTTTTTACTTTCAATTTTACCTTTAGGTCTATCAAATAGGCAAGGTTCATCTTCTGATGAATCTTCTTGATCGTCTGTATGTTCTTGGTCCTGGTCCTGGTCGATGTCACTATCTGTGGCAGAGGCATCCTGGGATTGTAGTTTCTTTAACTTCCCTTGTGACATTTCGCGCATGCACGGTTCCCCTTGTTCGCGCATGCGCGGTTCCCCGTATTCACGCGAGGCATGCTTCTTCCTCCCGGGTGCCGCCGCTCCTGCTTGCCATTCTTCGGGATCAGTCCTCTCAACTTGAGCACGAGGATTCTCCATCGCAACAGGGCCTCCTTCCCTCTTCTCACCCGATCTCTTTAAACCAATATGTTTCTTCAGTTTTTGTTTAGGAGACATGTTTCAATAATCCCCCGATCTTTATAGAGAATTATAGACTTTCTAAGAAACTTTTGTTCAATTTTTTTTTAACTTACTCGGTACTTTTCTAAGTTTTGTTCGGAGGAGCTGGAAGACCACAACCTGTGCCTACGTCATCACGTGCCGTCCCCGAACATTCTTTGCATCCATTTATCTTAATCAGACCGTGCCACATTCTCCGTGTGACCCAGAGGTTGTACTTGGACTTAAGTTTCTCCCGGTATTGTCTCTTGGCACCCTTGATGGCTTTGCGGAGACCACAGACTCTTCACACCACGGGACCCACTCACAAGTTAGGATACTCTCGACCTAGTGTTATCGTCCGGATTCACAATCTACAACATTGAAACTACTGAGGCCTGTCTATCGGACCACAGCGCTATCATTTTTGACGCATCTCTGCCTTTATCTCCCGCAAAATCTCATCTCCCCGTTCGCTACTCCCGCGACATAAATTCATTGCCTGCCAGTAAATTCTCCGAGGCTCTCACAGCTGCCCCCAACATCTGCACTATTGAGGCTTCTCCCCCCCATCTCAGCACTGAGGATCTCACCTCTTTATTTAATATCACTTGCTCTTCCATCCTGGATTCTATCGCTCCCCTTAAAATGAAAAAGCCTAAGCCCAAAGGTCGGCCTTCGCTCAATGACACCACCAAAGCCCTAAGAAGGGAGTGCAGAAAATCAGAACGGAGGTGGAAATGTGACAAGCTTCAAATTTCCTTCGAAATTCTGAGAAACAATCTTCTCAAATACCAGGAAGCAGTAAAGTCTGCTAGAGCACAATACTTCTCCGACCTTATTTCCAAAAACTCTCATAACTCCAAGGTCCTATTTAGCACAATTACCTCTGTCATATGTCCCGCCCCCAGTACCAGCTTAGTTAGGTCCCCTGCTAAGTTTGAAGAATTCGCTAAATTTTTCACCAGCAAAGTTGAGAACATTAGAATGAACATTTCCCCTCCCACCCGTGACCTAGCTGTCTCACGAGTCTGTTCATCTAAATTGGACTGTTTCCAAACCGTCACTCTATCCTCCCTTGCAAAGCTTGTCTCCGCTATGAAACCTGCAACCTGCCCCCTTGATCCTGCCCCCACTGCCCTTCTGAAGGATGTCATTGCAATAGTCGCTCTATTATCAACAGTTCTCTGGCCACTGGCACTGTTCCAACCTGTTTCAAGCACGCGGTGGTCCAGCCCCTACTGAAAAAACCTAACCTAGACCCCACCTTGCCTAGTAACTACAGACCCATTTCCAAACTGCCATTCCTGTCAAAAGTCCTTGAAAAGGCAATTCTAAACCAATTAGTGCCATACCTACACCAAAACACCATCCTGGAAAGTTTCCAGTCAGGTTTCAGAGCCCACCACAGCACAGAGTCTGCCCTGTTGAAGGTACACAATGACCTGCTTCTCGCCATCGACACCGGCGACTGTGCAATCCTGCTCCGTCTCGACCTCAGCGCAGCGTTCGATAGAGTGGACCACACCATCCTTATTGACCGTTTCCGGTACGCGGTTGGCATTGATGGCACTGCCGTGAGCTGGTTCGCTTCCTACCTCAAAGTTAGGAGTTTCGCCATCAACATAGGCAGTTATTCCTCTGCTCCAGCTAGCCCCTCCTGCGGAGTTCCACAAGGCTCCATCCTAGGCCCCATTCTCTTCTCTCTATACATGCTCCCCCTTGGCCAAATCATTCAAAGGCACGGCATTTCTTTCCACTGCTATGCCGATGACACTCAGCTTTACCTCCCCCTGAAGCCCTACAACCAGTCAAATTTAAACAGCCTCTTACACTGCCTTGAGGAGATAAAATGTTGGATGGCACAGAACTTCCTCTAATTAAACGAGAGCAAGCCTGAGGTCATCCTATTAGGCCCCCCGACTCCATCAAATCGATAACAGGCAGTCTTGGAAGCCTATCCTGCCTAGTCAAACCGCATGTCAAAAACCTCGGCGTGTTATTTGACTCTGCATTAAAATTTGACAAGCAAGTCAACGCTGTGGTAAAAGCCAGCTTCTTCCAACTTCGTACCATAGCTAAAATCAAACCTTTCCTCCAATTCGACGGCACTGAAAAAACCATTCACGCTCTCATTTCCTCCCGCCTAGACTACTGCAACTCCCTATACACTGGGATCAGCCAATCTTCCCTGTCCCGCCTGCAACTGGTCCAAAACGCCGCAGCGAGACTCGTGACGAGTACCCGTAAAAGGGACCACATCACGCCGATTCTGGCCTCTCTCCACTGGATCCCTGTACGGTACAGGATCAACTTCAAGCTCCTCCTATTCACATATAAAGCCCTAAATGGACATTCCCCCCCACTACATCAAAAATCTTCTAACCCACCTCTCTAACTCCAGGTCCCTCAGGTCGGCCGACTTGGGGCTACTCACTATCCCGCGGTCTAGGCTTAAGCTCAGGGTTTAACACGCTTTTGCGGTTGCAGCTCCTAGACTGCGGAACAGCATCCCTCTCCCCATCAGAACTGCCCCCTCCATCGACTCCTTTAAGTCCAGGCTCAAAACCTATTTCTACTCCCTAGCGTTTGAGGCCCATTGAGGAGGCGCTATGAACTGTTTTGTATGTGCTGATATGTTTGTGTGCTACTGTATGTTTCATTTTTTCCTTAGTACCTTAACAGATGTACAGCACTTTGGTCAACGTGGGTTGTTTTTAAATGTGCTATACAAATAAAATTGACTTGACATGACTTGACTATATGCAAGCCCTCTTGAAATAAATGCTATTAAATAAGAGGAATATATCGGGTAGATGCACAGAGTCCCTTGCCCAGAGTAGGGGAAATGAGAACCAGAGGACATAGGTTTAAGGTGAGGGGGGAAAGATTTAGAAGGAACCCGAGGGGCAACTTTTCCACACAGCGGGTGGTGGGTGTATGGAACGAGCTGCCGGAGAAGGAAGTTGAGGCAGGGACTATCACACAGTTTAAGAGACACTTGGACAGGTACATGGATATGACAGGTTTGGAGGGATATGGGCCAAACGCGGGCACGTGGGAATAGTGTAGATAGGGCATGTTGGTCGGTGTGGGCAAGTTGGGGCGAAGGTAGGGCCTGTTTCCACGCTGCATCACTCTGTGACTCTAAATACTAACTCCGTGCAGTAGTCTGATTGTGGAGAGAAAGAAACTGTTCCTGATAAACTCCGGAACTCCCCGTAAAGTGGCAACACAAGTAGACAGAGCGGTGAAGAAGGCGTGTGGTCCGCTTGCCTTCATCTGCCGCGGAATCGAGTTCAAGAGCCAGGACGTCAAGATGCATCTCTCCAGGACTTTGGTCAGGCTGCATTTGGAGTATTGCACGCAGTTCTGTTCGTCCCACACTACAGGAAGGATGTGGGGGCTTTGAAGAGGACAAGAGGGGAGTTACAGAGACAGGGACAGGGAGTGTAGGGGCCGGAGGGGAGGGTGTCACAGAGAGGGGGGGTATGGGCGGGAGTGGAGGGGGTCACAGAGACATGGAGGGGGTGGAGGGGCGGGAGGGGAGGGGGTCACAGAGATTGGTGTAGGAAACACTCTCTCCCCTCCCCAGGGAAGAGGCACAGGGACAGCTGTTACATCTCATGGCGGCTAACCGTTTTAACCGCACTTCCCAAGAATGGCTTTGGAGAGAGAAGTGAGGGCGAGCAGGAGGAGAGTTGGGGAAAAGAGAGGGAAAGACAGGGAGGGAGATATAGCTCAGAAGACGAAAGGAGAAGAGATGGAGAGTGAACTATCAAAGGGAGTGGAAATGAAGAGACAGGAGTTCCGAGCGAGTGGGTTGGCAAAAGGGAGCGAGGGAAGGGTAAGATAGACAGAGAGAAACTGAGGGAGAGATGCAGTGAGAGTGAGAGGGGAGGGAGGGGTAAGGGGTGAAAGGTTGACAGAGGCAGTGGTGCAGAGTGAGAGAATAGAGAGGGTATGAGAGAGTCAAATTTCAAAGAGAGGACAGCAGTAAGGATGGAGGGAGAGAGAAAGGGAGGAGGGAGATGTGCCGCATCATTCGCGGTTTTATTTGGGTTTCGGACAATTCTGAAGCCACAATGTTTCTGTTCTCTGAGTATCGTGAGTCTTTGGGTCGTTGCTCCTCAGAGGTGACGAAGGCAGAAAATGTTATTGTCCCCGCGCAAAATCAGACCCACTGCAGGCGAGCAAGGTGTGAATGGTGACCGGCCTCGCCGGGAGTGTGGGGATGAGGTTGCAGTCAGTTAAGCCGCGATCATATTGAGTGGTGAAGCAGAGTGGAGGGGCCATTTTAGTGCGAGTTGATTTGTTGAACTATTTCCTCAACCTGTGGACAAACGTCGCCCAGACCACCTTCAAACTGGGCACCAGAAGACGGTTCCTGGAATTTGGGATTGAAGCGGATTGAAGGAAATCAGACAAACAACATGAGGCTGAGAGTTGGATTTGATGGAGGTTGAAACAATATCCCCTTTGCTGGAACAATGCCGCTACTAATTTCCATCCCTCAGTATCGACGCAAATGCCCAGTCTTTGGAGTTTCTCAATCAATTCCCTGAATAAATCACGACCTGTCTCAGCAGAGACTTCATTCGGCTGATGTCATCACTTTGCGAATAATTTAAAAATCTCTATTTATAAAACCTGTTGAAACTTCACTGTCCCGGTGGAGACGGAATATGGTATAAAATCTCCGGGAATGTTCTGCCCCAGCATTTCATTCCGAGAGATTACCGGTAGCTCACGGGGACACGTCGCTGGGCAGAGAACATGGGGGAAAAGCTGAGGGAATATTACGACGTGCAGAAAATCTTGTACGTGATCATTGCTGCCGTTGGAGTCCCTGGTAAGTGAGCAGAACAATTCAAGTTTTATAACTCCGTCTGTTAACCGGTGTTGACCTGATTCTTATCGTGTTACAATATTCCCAACTGATGATCGTTGTACCAGAATATGTGAAGCACATCAATCCTCTCAGTGAAATATTTTTGAATTAACCCTGTGATTTTTCTTATTTTCAGACAGCCCAAACTAACCCTCTCTTTCTCCCACTGCCGGGACCCACTAGAATGTTGTTCTTGCCTTCAGTGGGACCTTGCCCAGAGTTGTCCCAGTGCTCGGGACAGGCAGCTCTCCAGGACGGTGTGACTAAGAGGGGTTTACATTGTGAAGTTCACTGTGTCTGAGTTTTTGATCAGAGTGAACACCCGCTCATGTGGACACATCTCACTGTGGAGTCTGTCACCGTCGGATAAAACCCGCCATTTGGTCAATAATTGGATCGATCTCCTGAACCAGGGGAGGCGGATCTACCGGCGTGTGTTGTTACCGAACTGAACTCACTGTGGAATGAATCCAGTAACGGAGCCACTGCTGCCGGATCCTAAGTTGTCCCTGCCTTCCCTCTGGAACCCTCCTCGTCCCCATCAGATGCCGAGTTCCCAGAGCCCCGGTTAAACGCGGCCGGTCACGGTTAAGTCTGTGAAACCGGCCCCATCAGAGACTGTGAGCGGGGTTAACTGTAGACAGGACCATTCCGCCTATTGTGGCGGGCGGCTGCTCGTTCCCTCCCCGCCCTCTACCCCGCCCGTCGCCTTATCTTTTCTCCCCTGAAGCAGGCAGGTCGGGCACAGTCGGAGCCGGGTCTGACATTGTTAAACTTGCAACCGCGCACCGACTCCAACACTCCTGATCTTCAGCTGAAAGTTAAGCCGGTGTTCAGCCCCGTAGACCGTGTTCAGTGATGCCCAGTGTCCGTCCCCTTCTCTTTCCGCAGTGAATTTAGTGGCGATTGTGATCCTGTCCCGGGGAAAGTGCGGCCTCTCCACCTGCACCACTCGCTACCTGGTGGCCATGGCAGCGGCCGATCTACTCACCCTGATCATCGGAGTCATTTTGTATCAGATCCGATATCTTTACTTTAATTGGAGTGTCCTGTCCATCACCCCTGTGTGCCGTGTTATTTATGTACTGGCTTTTGCATCTACAGACTGTTCTGTCTGGTTCACCGTCACTTTCACCTTTGATCGCTTTGTCGCCATTTGTTGCCAGAAGCTGAAAACTAAATATTGCACCGGGAAAACTGCGGCTGTGGTTCTCGCAACAGCCGGCGTTCTGCTCTGTCTGAAAAACGTCCTGAAAGACAGGACCATTCCGCCTATTGTAGCGGGCGGCTGCTCGTTCCCTCCCCGCCCTTTACCCCGCCCGTCGCCTTATCTCCTCTCCCCTGAAGCAGGCAGGTCGGGCACAGTCGGAGCCGGGTCTGACATTGTTAAACCTGCAGCCGCGCACCGACTCCAACACTCCTGATCTTCAGCTGAAAGTGGAGCCGGTGTTCAGCCCCGGAGACCGTAGTTCAGTAATGCCCAGTGTCCCGCTCCCCTTCTCTTTCCGCAGTGAATTTAGTGGCGATTGTGATCCTGTCCCGGGGAAAATGCGGCCTCTCCACCTGCACCACTCGCTACCTGGTGGCCATGGCAGCGGCCGATCTACTCACCCTGATCATCGAGGTCATTTTGTATCGGATCCGATACCATTACTTTTATTGGAGTTTCCTGGCCATCACCCCTGTGTGCAGTGTTAACTATGTACTGCAGTTGCAGCTGCAGACTGTTCTGTCTGGTTCACCGTCACTTTCACCTTTGATCGCTTTGTCGCCATTTGTTGCCAGAAGCTGAAAACAAATATTGCACCGGGAAAACTGCGGCTGCGGTTCTCGCAACAACCGGCGTTCTGCTGTGTCTGAAAAACGTTCCCCGCTACTTCACAGTGAACCCTGGAGAACCATCGACAATGTCCCGCGGGGATGTGTAACGGTGGACAGTGCTTACACTGACCCCGGGTGGGTGGCATTTGACTGGATCGACACGGTTTTAACTCCGCTCCTCCCTTTCGCTGTGATCCTGCTGCTCAACGCTCTGACAGTCCGGCACATTTTAGTGGCCAGTCGGGTCCGTCAGGGCTGAGGAGTGAGAGCAAGGGGAGAAGCGCAGTGACCCGAGATGGAGAACAGGAGGAGGTCTGTGGTTTTACTCTTCACCATCTCCGGCAGCTTCATCCTCCTGTGGCTGACGCTGTTTGTAAACGTCGTCTATTATCAGATCACAGGGATTGGGAATGTTATGAATGCTTCTCAATATATCTTTAACAACGTCGGTATTTGCTGAGGAATCTCAGCTGCTGCACCAACACATTTATTTACGCGGCGACCCAGTCCAAGTTCAGGGAGCAGGTGAAGAGCGCGGTGAAATATCCGATCACCTCAGCGCTGCGGCTCATTAATAAACCCGCGCCCTGAGCGCATCCCAGAGGGCGGCCGCAGTCTCTCCGCTCCGGGCTCCGGCTCCTCACATTCACCGCCGCATCTTCCAGCTGTCAGTCCGGGCGGATGATCCCATCGCCGGCCCCGCTCCAGGACCCCCAGCCCCTCA